>NC_092761.1:90318219-90445719 GCF_047496795.1 Chiloscyllium punctatum
GTAATTCAGCAGGTGTTCAGGGGAGGGGTCAGGGGTAACAGAAGACTCTTCTTGACTGGAAACTTAGTAGGAGTATCTGTAATTCTTTCCCCGAATTGCCGTTGGGGTTTCAGTCTGAGATTGATAGATTGTTGTTGGGTTGGGGTTGTGGAGGGGTTAAGGCGGTTAAACTTCCTTGTGTCAAGTTGTTTGTTGCTCTGTTTCTAAACCATTTCTATTGCATTCTTTCCCATCCTTTCCGTCTCCATCCACCTGTAGCTCATCCAAAAGACTGCAGCCCAAATGCCAACTCAGAAACTTCAGTTCACCCCTCGGCCCAGCGCTCAGCCCTTCATTGGCTCCTCAGACAGTAACGCTTCAATTGTCAGATTTTCATGGATTGCTTTTAGATCTTTCCATGGCCCCAAGCTCCCAATTGTAACCTTCTAAACCCTATTCCCAACGCCCTGCACCCCCATCCCCATCCCCACCCCGACCCCCACCCCTTTCTGGCATTCACACACCTCCTCCCATTACCCCCACCTTTGCAGGCATGGTTTCCAAGCCAACTTTGGGGAAATCTCTTCCTAAATGGTCCACCTTCTGCTCATATTTTGCTAGCGTTTTGATCAGCTCAGCTAACCTTTCCTTTTGCTGTCTTCCGTTCTGGTTCTGAGTAGCAGTTTGAATTGCATTCTCACTAAATGTAACAACAACTGACACTGGGTGCCCCAACTGCCCCTTTTGATTCATGTTAACGACTTCCGAGGGGTTTGCTACGGTTTCACAGCTTATTGACAAATGGAGGCTTCCCCTTGCCTCCCAGCTGTAGCTGTCATTCTGAGCCTGAGGGAGGTGGGTTTGAGTTTGAACTTGACTCGAGAGATCTGAGTCCATAATGCAGACTGACAGTGTGCAGAAGGGAGGGTGTGCTGCATGGTCAGGAGTACTGACCTGTGGAGGTGAAACTCCCAGAGCACTGTGGAAAGGAGAAGGGGCGGGCATGCTTTCATCGTCCTCAGCAATGGTTACCCCCTCAGTCAGCATCTCAAAACAACACACCATCTCAGCATAACCATGTTGCTGTTAATGGGAGCTTGCTGTGCACAATTTGGCTATCATATTTCCTGCATTAAGACTGATTACACTTCAGAAATATTTTCAGCAATATGGTGCTTTGTGATATCCTGAGAGTAAGGAAATCGTTCATTCTCCCACAGACTGTTATCATTCCAGAATCTTTTAAGGCTACATGATTCCCTCCTAATTGTCTTCTCTCCCTCTCCTTATTTTTGACATCGAGATCCTGATGTGATTTTGATCCTGACCTCACACAACCACCTGGGTTTTAATCAGAAGGATTGACCCACTGGAATGAGCAAACAAGTGAAATAACAAACTGAGCTGAGGTGGTTTGAAATATTTCTGAGAAACTGGTCTCTTATTGTGAGTTGGATTCAACTGTGAACGTTGCTTACCATTTCCAACATTGAAACAAAGTGAGAAAACATATTCATTTTAAAGTTCAAACAACTTTTAAAGACTGAAAGACAATCAGCCAGGGCAAACAAACCACCCAGAAAGCTGATCTGCTTCCTCCCAGCTGTCCTGGATTGCCTGCACCCACATGTTTTGGACACGAAGCTGAAATTCTATTTGCCGATTGTCGACGTGTCCCACATTGCAGAACTAATGAGCCAGCTGTTTGGAAGCTCAGTGGGCAGCGAACTCAGACACTAGTTTAATTCCAGCTTGTTTTCAGCATTTCCCAGAGTCTGTGAGCCCTGTTTTTGGAGGAACATTCCAGAAGTGGGTATTGCTGCTTGCTGGCCATGAACTGGCTTTTTTTTTGTTACAGTGGAAACATTTCAAGAACAACACTGATTGACACCTCATTCATCATCTTCCACGTTCACAGCTCAGCGCTGGGTATGTCTAAAGCACACTGGCATCCTGAAAATGCCCTCTTTATACCAACTCTCTATCTTCAGTTCGCCAATTCTCCATCCACCCTAATATACTACCCCCGACACCATCAGTTTCTTATTAAGTAATCCAGTGTGTGATATAACACCAATTAGGAATCTGATTATATTCCATTTATTGATGACTCCTCAGATACTGAGCCAGTCTGTGTCCAAATGCAACAAAACCTGGACCAACATCTAGGCTTGGGCCAACAAATGGCCAATAACACTCAGGCCACATAAAAGACAGACAATGACCATCTCCAATACAACAGAATCTGACCACCACACCTTTATATTCAATGGAGTTACCATCACTGAACACCCCACTAGCAAGATCCTGGGGTTTACCATTGAGCAGAAACTGAACTGGACACACCACATCAACACAGTGGCTACAAGAGCAGGTCAGAGACTGGGAATCCTATAACCCCCTCCTGACCCCCCCAAAGCCTGTCCACCATCTACAAGGCACATGTCTGGAGAGTGATGGAACGCTCCCCACTTGTCTGGATGAGTGCAGCCCCAACAACTCAAGAAGTTCAACACCATCCTGGGCAAAGCAGCCCACTTGATTGGCACTGTACCCACCCATCTCTTCCTACATTCATTTGTTCTGATTTTGATTTGATTTATTATTGTCACATGCACCTAGGTACAGTGAAAAGTTTTGTTTTATGTGCAGTACAGACAGATCAGATCATACAAAGTGCATAAGAGTGAACAGAGAACAGATGAGAATACAATATTACAGTTGCAGTGAAAGTGCACAGAGAGTGATATCAACATTAAACTTGAAATTTGAGAAGTCCGTTCAGAAGTCTATTAACAGCGGGGAAGAAGCTGTTCATGAATCTATTGGTATATGTATTTAAGTTTTTGTATCTTCTACCCAACGGAAGATGTTGAAAGAGATTCTAACTGGGGTGGGAGGGGTCTTTGATGGTGTTGGCTGCCATCTTGAGGCAGCTGGAAGTGTAGATGGAGTCCATGGATGGGAGGCTGGTTTGCGTAGTGGTCTGGGCTGTGTACACAACTCTCTGTAGGTTCTTACAGTCCTGGGCAGAGCAGTTGCCGTACCAATCTGTGATGCATCTGCATAGGATACTTTCTGTGGTGCATCTATAAAACTTGGTCAGAGCCTTTATTGACATGCCAAATTTCCTTAGCCCCCTGAGGAAGTAGAGACATTGGTGTGTTTTCTTGACTGTAGTGTCAACATGAGTGGGCCAGGACAGATTCCCCAAACCTTTGATTCCTAGTGTAGGCTGTAGCGTGTACCACAAACAATATGCACTGCAGTAATTCACTCAGGCTCCTTCAATTGCCCTTTCCATTTTCCAACTCCTATCAAAAAAGAGAAGAGCATAGATAAATGATAACACCACCTGAAAGTTTCCTTCCAATCCATTCCCCGTCCTTACTTGGAACTACATCACTGTTGCTTAAAGGTCATTGGCTCAAAATGCTGGAACTCGCTCCCTAACAGGACTGTGGTCCACCCACACCCCAATAGAAAACAACTAACCACCTCCTTCTGAAGGGCAGTTAGGAATGGGAAATAAATATTGGCCCAGATAGTGGGCCAAATCGAAGAACCATTTTTTTTTAAAAATGGAGTTGCTACCTCAGACCTCAGTCGGAATCCAGCGAGAAAGCTGGACAGAGCTCACCAGATAAATCTAAAATTGAACAAGATAAAGATGCAAATTAAAAATGACTGAAATATAAAAGACATTAATTGACAGTGAAAGGACTTTGGCCTTATCCTATAAGGTGAGAACAAGTGATGCAGCAACCAGCATATGAAGAGAGACTGGATTAATCAGGCCTATACTGACTGGAGATTAGAAGAATGAGGGGAGATCCTGATCATAAAGTCATACAGCACAGAAACAGACCCTTCGGTCCATGTTCTCAAGCTAAACTAGTCCCACCCATCTGCATTTGGCCCATATGGGTGGCATGGTGGCTCAGTGGTTAGCACTGATGCCTCACGGCACCAGGGACCTGGGTTCAATCCCCACCTCAGGCAACTGTCTGTGTGGAGTTTGAACATTCTCCCCATGTTTGCGTGGGTTTCCTCCCACAGTCCAAAGATGTGCAGATCAGGTAAATTGGTCATGTTAAATTGCCTGTAGTGTTAGGTGCATTAGTCAGGGGTGAATGTAGGGGATTGGGTCTGGGTGGGTTACTGTTTGGAGGGTCGTTGGGCTGAAGGGCCTGTTTCCACACTGTAGGGAATCTAATGTAATATCCTTCCAAAACTTCCCTATTTATTGTGCCAATCCAAATGTCTTTTAAACATTGTAATTACCTGCATCCAGCACTTCCTCTGTCAGTTCATTCCACACACAAACCACTCTTTGTATAAAAGTATTGCCCCCATATCCTTTTTAAAACTTTCTCCTGTAACCTTAAAATGACACCCCCTAGTTTGAACTCCCCCACGTTAGGAAAAGACCCTTGGTTAATCACCTCATCTATGATTTTATAAACCTCAGTAAGGTAGCCCTTCAACCTGCTACATTCCAGTGGAAAAAAGTCCTAGTCTATCTAGCCTCTCCTAACTCAAACCCTCCATTCCCGGGAACACCCTGGTAAATGTTTTCTGAACCCTCTCCAATTAAACACAAGAAGGATGTTCATTATGACTGGAGAGTCCTGAACAAGAGGTCAGAGTCTAAGGAAATGGGCTATAAACATGCAACCATTCAGGACTGAAATGAGGAGAACTTTCTTCATTCAGAGGGTGGTGAACCTGTGGAATTCTCTGCCACAGAAAGTAATTGAGGCCAAAACATTGAATGGCCTCAAGAAGGAGTTAAATATAATTCTTAGGGATAAAGGGCTCAATAGATGGGAAGGGGAGGGGGTTTAGGATATTGAGCTTGATGATCAGACACAGTCGGTGGAACGGGCCTGAAGGGCTGAATGGCCTACTCCAGCTCCTATTTTCTATGTAATGGATGTGAAAGCAGTGCAAGGATTTGGTGATTTGTGAACCAGTGAGGAAGATTCAAGCCTCATGTGTTATCAGAGTGTGAACCACCTCACCCAGCTCAGTGCACTGGATGGACAGTGATATCAGGCACAGAACGAGAAGAAGCTTTTACTCAAACCAGCCAGCTTGTGATGACAGCATAAGGGCTGAAATGTAATGGTTCCATCACCTTGAAGTATGATGCGAATGGGAGAAATTCCCACACAGCATCAACAACCAGCATCCCTGTGCAAACTGAAAGAAGGAACAAGCACACAAAGGATGAACAACCAAAAACAACTCACGTGCATACCATTAGAAGACTTGAACATTTAAAGATTACGAATGCAGTGCACGTGCAAGGACAGATGAAAGGGTGTAGACTAGAATGAGTTTTTATTCTTGAGTGCTCACTTTCCTTACTGACCATGTAAGATAATTTGCAATTGCAAAAGAATGCAGTGTAATATTTTAATAAAATTGGCAATGCTCGGCAAAATGCATTTATACGCAAAGTTGTGCCCTGTAACTGGTCCTGGCCATGTACTCTGTAACTGGTCATGGCCATGTCCCCTGTAACTGGTCATGGCCATGTGCTCTGTAACTGGTCATGGCCATGTGCTCTGTAACTGGTCCTGGCCATGTGCCCTGTAACTGGTCATGGCCATGTGCCCTGTAACTGGTCATGGCCATGTGCTCTGTAACTGGTCCTGGCCATGTGCCCTGTAACTGGTCCTGGCCATGTGCCCTGTAACTGGTCATGGCCATGTGCCCTGTAACTGGTCATGACCATGTGCCCTGTAACTGGTCATGGCCATGTGCCCTGTAACTGGTCCTGGCCATGTCCCCTGTAACTGGTCATGGCCATGTGCTCTGTAACTGGTCATGGCCATGTGCCCTGTAACTGGTCATGGCCATGTGCCCTGTAACTGGTCCTGGCCATGTGCCCTGTAACTGGTCATGGCCATGTGCCCTGTAACTGGTCCTGGCCATGTGCCCTGTAACTGGTCCTGGCCATGTGCTCTGTAACTGGTCCTGGCCATGTGCCCTGTAACTGGTCCTGGCCATGTGCCCTGTAACTGGTCATGACCATGTCCCCTGTAACTGGTCATGACCATGTCCCCTGTAACTGGTCATGGCCATGTGCCCTGTAACTGGTCCTGGCCATGTGCCCTGTAACTGGTCCTGGCCATGTGCCCTGTAACTGGTCCTGGCCATGTCCCCTGTAACTGGTCATGGCCATGTGCCCTGTAACTGGTCATGACCATGTGCCCTGTAACTGGTCATGACCATGTGCCCTGTAACTGGTCCTGGCCATGTGCTCTGTAACTGGTCCTGGCCATGTGCCCTGTAACTGGTCATGGCCATGTGCTCTGTAACTGGTCCTGGCCATGTGCCCTCAGATGTAGTGACTTTCTGTTTTGAGGTTTCAGGCTGAAGTCATTAACAACAAACCCCTGAAGTACACTCTCAGGAGAATTAATGAATCAATTCTTTCAGCCCATGGGCTATAATACAGTTGAAATTTATATTCAGTTTGAGGGTCAGTGGTTCAAAAACAATTTTTTAAAAATTTAAATAAGGATAATAATGAAGGCATGAAAGCGCGAAATACATTTTCAAATTAATTTAAAAGATAAGTCAATTCAGATGCAGTGGCTCACATTTAAGAGGATATTTCAGAATACATTCCGACAACAAATTAGTTACATTCCTACAAGAAAAATTCTAAGAGAGACACCCACCATTCATAGTTAATGAGAAATTTTGTGGTGGGTGAGAAAATTAGACAAAATATTAAAAGATGCAAAGAATAACTAAAAACTAATATATGGAGATGCCGGTGTTGGACTGGAGTGTACAAAGTTAAAAATCACACAACGCCAGGTTATAGACCAACAGGTTTAATTGGAAGCACTAACTTTCGGAGCGCTGCTCCTTCATTAGCTAGCTAGCAGAGTAGGGTTATAGGACACAGAATTTATAGCAAAAGATCATAGTGACATACACTAATGCAATATATCGAACAAATCCAAATAAACCTATTGGATTATAGCCTAGTATCATGTGATTTTTAACAAAAATTAATAAAGAGGGAAAAAACAGAATGCAAGAGATAGCTAGCCAGAAATATGAGAACGTACAGGAAGAGTTTCTGGAGTATGTGTCCAGTGGTCGCCCCATTATTGGAAGGATATTATGAAGCTGGAGAGGGTTCAGAAGAGATTTATCAGGATGTTGCTGGGAGTGGAGGGTTTGAGTTATAAGGGGGAGGCTAAATAAGCTGGGACATCTTTCACTGGACCGTGGGAGGTTGAGAGGTGATCTTATAGAGGTTTCTAAAATGATGAGGGGTAGAATAAGGTGAATGAAGGTGTCTTTTCACTAGGGTAGGAGATTTCATGACTAGGGGACATATTTTTAAGGTAAGAGGAGAAAGATTTAGTACATGAATAAGAGAGGTTTGGAGGGATATGGGCCAGGAGCAGGCAGGTGAGGCTAGTTTAGTTTGGGATTATGGTTGGCATGGACTGGTTGGACTGAAGGGTCTGTTTCCCTGCTGTAGGACTCGATGACTCTAAGTATTTAAAGAAGAAAAGAAAACTGAGTGTTTGGGTATAAAGAAAGACCGGAGATTTAATTACGGAAAGGATGGAACAGCTATTTTTCATTACTCTTCCCTATAGAGGCTGCAAATAACATCCCAGAAGCAGCGATAGTTTAAGGAAAGAGAAAAGAACAGGAAAATCACAGTCAATCACTGAGAAGTGATACTAAGTAAATTGTTGGAACTGTGGACTGATAGGGACCCAATACCTGATGAAATCATCCCAGGGCTATTCAGAAAAGGAGAGAAACAGAACACGTGAAGCCACAAACCAGTTAGCATTCGTCAGAGGGAAAATATTAGAAGTTATTATTGGAAGAATTTACAGCAAGGAAATTGGGCAGAGTCAACATGGTTTGTGAAAGGGAGATCCTGCTTGACTAATCTGTTGGAGTTCTTTGAGGAGCTGGCTGTATGTAAAGGGGAGCTGGTGGACACACTGTACCCGGATTTCCAGAAGGTATTTGACAAAGTGCCACATGAAAGGTTATTGTAGAAAAATCAAAGTATGGTGTTGAGGTTAGTGTATCGACACAGACAAAGGATTGGTTGGCTGACAGGAAGCAGGCAGGAAGTATAAATAGTGGATTAGTGGTGCTGGAAGAGCACAGCAGTTCAGGCAGCATCCAACGAGCAGCTCATTGGATGCTGCCTGAACTGCTGTGCTCTTCCAGCACCACTAATCCAGTATTTGATTTTCAGCATCTGCAGTCATTGTTTTTACCAGGAAGTATAAATAGGTCTTGTTCAGGTTGGAAGGATGTAACAAGTAGCGTTCCATAGGGATCAGTGCTGGGACTTCAATTCTTTACAATTTATATAAAGGGCTCTGATTGAAGGACAGAAGGTGTTTGTCAGATTTGCTGAAGGCACAATGATAGGTCGGGCAGTAAGTTGTGAAGAGATATAATGAGCTTACAAAGGGATATAGATAGGTCAACTGAGTTGACACAGATGTGACAAGTGGAATGTAATGCGGTAAAATGTGACAGGAAGGATTAAAAAAAAACATTGTCTCAATGGGGAGAAGTTGCAGAGCTCTAAGATGCCGAGAGGTCTTGGTGTCCTCGTGTATGGATCACAGAAGGTTAGAATGCAGGTGCAGCAAGGAATTAGGAAAACTAATGGAATGCCCTCATTTATTGTGAGAGGAATTCAGGACAGAAGCCGGTAGGTTAAACAGTACTCTAGTGGGTGTTGTGAATTAGGTAACCATTACCCTGTAATGGGCATCTAACGGCATTGGAGTCCATTCAAAAAGATTTATCAGACTAATTGCTGAAATGAGAGGGTTGTCTTTTGGGGAAAAGTTGGATGGGTTTGGCTTACACCTGCAGGTGTTTAAAGTAACAGTTGATTAAAACATAAGATCCTGAGGGGTCTTGACAAGGTAGATGTGCAAGGATCTCTCCTCTTATGGGGAATCTGGAATTAAGGGTCACTGATTAAACAAAAAGGGGTAATCCATTTCCAACAGATGAAGCAGCAGTTTTCCTTCATGGGTCATGAATCTTTGGAACTCTCTGTCTGGGGGAGTGACGGAAATGGAATATTGAATATTTTTAAAGATAGAGGTAGATAGACTATTGTTATACAAGGGGAGTGATGAATGATGATCAACAGGAGGAAGAAATGAGGATTTGAGATTCCAACCAGATCAGCCATGGTCTTATTGAATGACAGAACAGGCTGGAAGGGCCGAATGGCCTACTCCTGGTCCCAATTTTTTTTTAATTGAAGGATTGCACAGATTTTGAAGATTATTGGGCGGAAGAAAATGACAGAGGATGAGGCCAGAGATGGAATATACAGTAGACAGGAATTTAATATCGAAGATGTTACTGCATTAGATTGTAAAACAGAGGCAAAATGGTGGGTGAATGGGACTTAGGACAAGTCAGGATGTGAAGAGTTGATCTTTTACACAGTGGGAAAGATGTGAGACCTGGCAGTACAATGTTCAAGGAGGAGGGAGGGCTGGAGAGTGGTTTGGGGTTGATCCAAAGGGGATGATTATTGACTGTTTCCCATGAGTTGCCCCAATAACAATCTGATCACTTTATAACTAATAACCAGAGGTATACAATTGTTTTTGTTTTGAGCACTTGAATATTGTACCAGTGAATCTTGCACAATCTTTTACTGTCCTGTGGTTAGTTTGTTGCTGAATCCAGGAGTTAAATCTTTCATTTCTGCTTCTCCAGAGTAATCTTGGAGGGTGTTTGGCAACATTAACACAGCCTCTGCTATTGGCTCCTGTAACTGCTTGAACTTTAATCAGCTCCTTCCCCCGCTCCAACACTGAGCCTACATGAGACTGTATCATCACCTCACTCTCCTGCTGCCTCACACGTTCCTAAGAGATTTCTAGAAGGTTGTTTTTTATCATGACAGATGAGCCTGAAGCATGGGGGAGGAGGTGAAAATGTCAGCACAGCCTGTTAATAGTACTTCATGTGCAGCACGAGGCAGACTTGTTATCAACTGTTTGCATAGTGCACTGTGTTTGTATGTATGAGTGTGTGTGTATGTGTCTCTGTGAGTGTGTATGTGTGTGTGTGTGTGCATGTGTCTGTCTATGTGTGAGTCTGTTTTCATGTCTATGTATCATTGTCTATCTGTGTGGGTGGTGTGTATGTAGCTATGGGTGTGTGTGTCCGTGTGTGTGTCTGTGTGTGGATGGGGGTGTGTCTGTGTGTGGATGAGAGTGTGTGTGGTTGGGTGTGTGTGTGGATGGGGGTGTGTCTGTGTGTGTGTCTGTGTGGATGGGGTGTGTATGTGAGTGTGTGTGTGTGTGGATGGGTGTGTGTGTGTGTGTGGATGCGGGTGTGTGTATCGGTGTGTGTGGATGGGGGTGTGTCTGTGTGTGTGGATGGGGTGTGTATGTGTGTGTGTCTGTGTGGATGGGGTGTGTATGTGAGTGTGTATGTGTGTGGATGCGGGTGTGTGTATCGGTGTGTGTGGATGGGGGTGTGTCTGTGTGTGGATGGGGGTGTGTCTGTGTGTGTGGATGGGGTGTGTATGTGTGTGTGTGTGGATGGGGTGTGTGTGTGGATGGGTTGTGTGTGTGGGTGTGTGTGTGTCTGTGTGGCTGGGGGGGGTGTGTGTCTGTATGTGTGTGTGTGTGTGTGGATGGGTGTGTGAATGTGAGTGTGTGGATGGGGTGTGTGTGTGTGGATGGGTTGTGTGGGTGTGGGTGTGTCTGTGTGTCTGTGTATGTGTGTGGATGGGTGTGTGTATGTGAGTGTATGGATGAGGGGGGGTCTGTGTGTGTGTCTGTGTGTGTGGATGTGGTGTGTGTGTGTGTGTGTGTGTGTGGGTGTGTACATAGAGCTCTTTCCTCATTCTCAGTAAGCTGTGTGGATAAAATGGAGCAAAACAATGGGAAGTGATTAATCAGCCTGGAAGGTGTGGGATTGAAATAACTGCACAGAGGTCGGTATCCCATCCCCCAGTCCCCCTCTATTTACACTTGGAGAGTCCCTGACACTGACCCAGCTCCCTCAGAGCCAGCTCCCAGAGTGAACAGAACCTCTGACACTGCTGTTCTTTTTTTTTTCCTTTTCTTCCTAATGTGACGTTTTCGTTTTTTTTAACTTCTCTATTATGCTTTTAGTGGATGATTGGTGTCAGTGACAGACACTCCTGTTTATACCTGTCAGCCAGGGCTCCCTGATTGGACTAGATTGACAGTCCCAGTCTGGGATCTCACATTCTGAGCTGTCCAGCTAGCTAACCTCACTCCAATCACGACAAGGAGTTTACTGAAGGTACAGGAATTCTGATAAAGATGAAGTTTAATTTCTCACCTTTGATTTTGTTTGGCAAGGTTTAGCACATCCCAGTGTTGGAATGGAGCTGTTTATAAATTGTTCCCTTATAGCATGACTGTATTAAGGATCGGATTTATACTCATTCGCTCAGAAATTGCATAATCTGGGTATATTAAATTCTTTTCTTTAATATCGAAGTAGAATACATTAGATCTTCACTACAGAGTATTCATTTTGGCAGGCCATTAGTACAGAGCTCAGCGATACAGTTCAACGCAGTGAGGATGGAGGGGAGGGGAAAGTAGGAACACCCCAGCCCAACACACATATAATGTCTAGGAGGAGGCCATTCAGCCCCTCGAGCTTGCTGCACCATCAGACACCATCACCGCTGATCTCATTTCAGCTTCAAATCCACTTTCCTGCCCAGTCTCCGTAACCTTTCAACCTGTTACTAATTAAACATCTGCCTGTCTCCTCAGCATCCCAGCATCCACCACACCCTGGGGCAGTGAATTCACAGATCCACGAGAGAAGGTGTTTCTCTTCAGCTCTGATTTCAATCTGCCGATTGCCCAGTTGCTGGGGAATGATGGCTCAATGTTAATCCCATTGGGTACTGCACAAAATTCCAAGTACTGCGCAGTCAGTTCACTATTTTTCAGAGCTAGCTGTTTAATTTTGTGCATTATTGAAGTTCATGTCTGGCAGCTTTATCCCAATCCAGATTTCAGCTTTAGGGCTCATTACTTTAGAACCATAGAACATCCAACCCAGAGCCACACCCCCTACACTATTCCAGTAACCGTATGTTTCCCATGATTAACCCACCTGGCCTGCACATCCCTGCACACTACGGGCAATTTAGCATGGCCAATCCACCGAACCCACACATCTTTGGATTGTGGGAGGAAACCGGTGCACCCGGAGGGAACCCACGCAGACACAGGGAGAACGTGCAAACTCCACACAGAGAGTCGCCCAAGGCTGGAATGGAACCTGGGAACCTGGCGCCGTGAGGCAGCAGTGCTAACCACTGAGCCACCGTGTCACCCCCCATGATTGTCTGATCCCAGTCCAGATTTCACCTTTACCTTCAGGGCTCATTGCTCCTGGTTTTGGTTTCACGACACCTGTTTGAAGCTAAACCCAAACCAATGCTTTGAGGATTTGAGTTGGAACAGTGCTCACAAACAAAAGATCCAAACCTTAACCTACAAGCAATGTTTTCATTATTTCCCAACATTTTACATGTGTTTCTACACAATAAAGGATATTTTATTCCATGTTTTATAAATGCCTGTTTCAAAAAACCGACACAACATGGCAGCCATTATATGTTCTGTTCCTGTCTCACAATAAGCATTATTGCTATCACTGAATCCCCCGCTATCAACATCCTGGGGGTTACTATTGGCACATCTTGGCGCATAGAGCCATAGAGATGTACGGCATGGAAACAGATCCTTTGGTCCAACCCGTCCATGCCAACCAGGTTGGTCTGTGAAATTTGCAGATGATACAAAAATTGGCCACGTTGAGGAGGGTTTGTCTACAGAGTCAGTATGGGTGGAAGTCAGAAACAGAAAAGGGGCAGTCACTTTATTGGGAACTTTCTACAGACCCCTCAGTAGCAACAGAGACATAGAGGAACAGATTAGGAGGCAGGTTTTGGAAAGGTGCAGAAGTAACAAGGTTGTTGTCATGGGTGACGTTAACTTCCCGAATATTGATAGGAACCTACTTAGTTTGGATGGAGCAGTTTTTGTCAGGTGTGTCCAGGAAGAGTTCCTGACTCAATATGTAGATAAGCCAACTAGAAAGGAGGCCATATTGGATTTGGTGCTTGGCAACGAACCATGCCAGGTGTCAGAGCTCTCAGTGAGAGAGCATTTGGATGATAATGATCACCACTGCATGACCTTTACTATACTCATGGAGAGGGATAGGAGTAGACAGTATGGGGGAAGTATTTAATTGGAGGAGGGAGAATTACAACGCTATTAGGCAGGTATTGGGGCACCTAAATTGGGAACAGATGTTCTCAAGAAAATGAACACCAGAAATGTGGAGGTTGTTTCGGGAGCATTTGCTGATAGTGCTGGACAGGTTTGTCCCACTGAGGCAAGGAGGGGATGGTAGAGTGAAGGAACCTTGGGTCCTCTGGAACCTCTGCTCTTTGTGAGTTTTATAAATGACTTGGATGAGGAAGTGAAAGGGTGGGTTAGTAAGTTTGCCAATGACACGAAGGTTGGTGGAGTGGTGGATAGTGTGGAGGGCTGTTGTAGGTTGCAACGGGACATTGACAGGATGCAGAACTGGGCTGGTAAGTGGCAGATGGTGTTCAACCTGGAAAGGTGTGAAGTCATTCATTTTGGAAGGTCGAATTTGAATGCAGAATACAGGGTTACAAGCAGGATTCTCGGCAGTGTGGAGGAACAGAGGGATCTTGGGGTCCATATCCATAGGTCCCTCAAAGTTGCCCCCAAAGTTGATAGGGTTGCTATGAAGGTGTGTTGGCTTTTAGAAGGTGTGTTGGCTTTCATTAACAGGGGGATTGAGTTTAAGAGCCGCGAGATTATGCTGCAGCTCTATAGAATTCTGGTTAAACCACACTTGGAATATTGTGTTCAGTTCTGGTCACCTCATTATAGGAAGGAAGTGGAAGCATTAGAGAGGGTGCAGAGGGGATTTCCCAGGATGCTGTCTGGACTGGTGGGCATGTCTTATGAAGAAAGGTTGAGGGAGCTAGGGCTTTTCTCATTGGAGTAAAGAAGGATGAGAGGTGACTTGATAGAGGTGTACAAGATGATGAGAGGCATAGATAGAGTGGATAACCAGAGACCTTTTCACATAGTGGAAATGTTTATCACGAGGGGACATAATTTTAAGGTGATTGGAGGAAGGTTTCAGGGAGATGTCAGAGATAGGTTCTTTACACAGAGAGCGGTGGGTGCGTGGAATGCATTGCCAGCGGTGGTAGTCGAGTCAGGTACATTGGGGACATTTAAACATTTCTTAGATAGGCACATGGATGTTGGTACAATTAAGGATTTGTAGGTTAGTCTGATCTTTGAGTAGGATAAAAGGGCAGCACATCTAGGGTCGAATGGCTCGTACTGTGCTGTATTGTACTGTACTATGCTGTGCTATACTGTACTGTACTGTGCTGTACTGTACTGTATTGTGCTATACTGTACTGTGCTGTACTGTACTGTGCTGTGCTATACTGTACTGTACTGCGCTGTTCTGTACTGTGCTGTACTGCTGTATGTTCTAGTGTAGAGGATAACTATAAGCTTAAATGATATAGGTGTGTTTGGAGTGGGCAGGAACATGGCAGATGGAGCTTGACTCTGATAAGTATGAGGTAAGGCAGTTAAGGAGGTCAAACAGTAAAACGGAATATGCAGAGGTGATGGGAGAGATCTTGGTGTGCAAGTGCACAGGTCCCTAAGGTAGCAGTACAGATCGATACGGTTGTAAAGAAAGCATATGGAATGCTCTCCCTCATTGGCAGAGATATAGAATACAAAATATAATGATGAAACTGCATCAGACACTGGTGAGACCACAACTGGAGTATTGTGTGTGGATCTGGTCACCACGTTACGTTCTTGCTCTGGGGAGAGTGCAGAGAAGATTAGCTGGAATGTTGCCAGAGCTGGAGAATTGTAGTGACGAGGAGAGATTGGGGTTGTAATCCTTGGAACAGAGAAAGCTGGTGGGTGACATGATGGAGGTATACAACATTGTGATTAGATTAGATTACTTACAGTGTGGAAACAGGCCCTTCGGCCCAACAAGTCCACACTGCCCCACCGAAGCGCAACCCACCCATACCCCTACATCTACCCCTTACCTAACACTACGGGTAATTTAGCATGGCCAATTCACCTGACCTACACATCTTTGGACTGTGGGAGGAATCCGGAGCACCCGGAGGAAACCCATACAGTCAGTCGCCTGAGGCAGGAATTGAACCCGGGTCTCTGGCACTGTGAGGCAGCAGTGCTAACCACTGTGCCACCATGCTGCCCAAATTGTGAGGGATAGAGATGGAGTAGCAGGAGGAACCTGTTACCCTTGGCAGAGCTTTCAAAAACCAGGGATCACAGATTCAAGCTCAGTGGCAGAGGAGTGAAGGGGACATGAGGAAAAGGTTTTTCCCACAGAGGGTGATGGGTGCCTGGAATTTGCTGCCTGAGTTGGTGCTGGAGGCAGAGACCCTAGGCTCTTTCGGTAAGCACCTAGATCTGCACCTTTAACTACTGTAAGCTGCCATGTGCGGGAGGATGGGATTAGAAAGGGCATCTGGGTCAGCATGGACAAGATGGGGTGAATGGCCCCTTGGTTGTATCATTTCTATGGTTCTATGGTTCTAAGAAGCTTGACACCATCCAGGACAAAGCAACCCACTTGATTGGTACAGATACAGAAAATGCTGGAGAAACTCAGCCAGGCTGACAGCATCTGTGGAGAGAGGTACAAACTGAAGAAGAGACATTCAGATTTGAAATGTTAACTTTATTTCTCTCCACAGACACTGCCAGACCTGCTGAGTTTCTCCAGCTTTCACTCTGTATTTGTTTCAGAATACCAGCACCTGCAGTATTTTGCTGTTATCCACTTGTTTGATACCTCACCCCCCATCTTCAACATCTGCTCCCTCCACCACTGAGGATCAGTAGCAGCAGTGTGTACCATCTACCAAAATTCACCAAAGATCCTCAGACAGCACCTTCCAAACCCTCGACCACTTCCATCTAGAAGGACAAGAGCAGCAGATACATGGGAACACCATTGCCTTCAAGTTCCCCTCCAAGACACTCACCATCTTGGCTTAGAAATATGTCATCATTTCCTCTGTGTCACTGGGTCAAAATCCTGGAATTCCCTCCCTAAGGGCATTGTGGTGGTAATGACACTCCAGGGGCTGAGTGGTGAAAGAAGGTAGCTCACCCCATCTTCTCCAGTGCCATTAGAGATGGGCAATTAATGCCTGACCTTGCCAAAGACTCCCATGAAAGAGTTAAAAAAAACATCAGGGGAGTTTCGCCCTCTTTGAGAAACTGATGGAGTGAGAATGCCCCAGCCCAAAGTCTGTTCATCAAGGTCATCTCACCCTCACTCCAATAGGATGGCACCATCCACCCAACAACAGCTGCATCCTCCTGAACAAACCCTCATTTCTAACCAAGGGAGTAAATGTATTCTCAAACAAAGCAGGTGGTGCCATTGTTAACCCCTAACAATGGTATCAGCATGATGTGCTAGGAGATGGCATTGTGAAAGTGCCAGGGGAGTTGCCCAGTTGGTGCAGCTCAAGAAGAAATAAATAATTTGAATTAATATGTTGTGACCTCAGGAATTCCTAAAGTGGTTCACACCTATGACATGATTTTCACAAATACTTAATGTTGCAACGCTGACAAATTTAGGAGCTTCAGGAATCTTCAGGCTTATGCCCGAAACGTCGATTCTCCTGCTCCTTGGATGCTGCCTGACCTGCTGCGCTTTTCCAGCAACACATTTTCAGCTCTGATCTCCAGCATCTGCAGTCCTCACTTTCTCCCTGAGAAATATAGGAGTCAGTCTGAGAACAGCAAAGTCACACAGAATGCACCAAATAAGTGATCAAATATTCAGTGTCTGTGCTAATGAATAGTTTGTACGACTTGATGTAGGAGGGACTGCACTGGTTCATCACCACCATCTCCAAGACAGTTCAGAGTGGCCTGTCAGTGTTGGCCCAGCAACAC
The DNA here is from genome assembly GCF_047496795.1 of Chiloscyllium punctatum. NCBI lineage: Eukaryota > Metazoa > Chordata > Chondrichthyes > Orectolobiformes > Hemiscylliidae > Chiloscyllium > Chiloscyllium punctatum. The sequence goes on from NC_092761.1 coordinate 90,335,292, forward strand.
CCACATTCCAGGAACAAATAACAAACCCCATTGGCTAATTTTCCTTTACATCTTCCATCCATATCTCCTTTCCAGGCTGACCTGTCAGGTCTGTTTTCCTGACCCTCTCACTTATTTAGTTTATCCTCCCTTTGGCTAATCCCAGCTCCTGACATCTGAGGAAGCTCACAGCTGGAGGCTGGGATCAGACGTGGCTGACACTGCCATCGATTTACATGGGTAATAGAGATCTGAGGACAAACAGTCAAAGTAATGACCATGCTGGCTCTGTGATCCAGAATCCATACAGCTCACGGTTTCACTCGGCTAAGCTCAGAATGAATGCTAAACAGTGTATCTTTGTAATTGAAACAGTGCAGCCCTGTGGCCTGGCCATTTCAGATTCATGGTATGCCCAGAGTGTGTAGTCTCTGCCCCATCTTGGAGTGCCATGAGATGAAATTCCGCTGCAGAGAATTAAACACACAGTACAGACTAAGACTCCAGTGCTGCCCTGTCAGGCTGGCAGTACTGAGGGAGTGCCTCATTGTAGGAGGTGCCACCTTTCAGAGGAGATGTTATATTGACTGAACCCCACCTCTCTACCCAGAATGGGGCAAAGTTCCCTTGGTAATATTTGACAGAGGAGGAGGGATGACTCCGCAGTGTCCCGTACTTATCGTCCAATCGATATCACAAAGCCCAGGCCACTAATCTGACATCTATTATCCAGTCCCCTCACTGTGTAGCATCCCCAGTGCATTGTGTTAATTGCAGCTTTGTCTGGCTGATGTCTGGGTCCAAACCATTAACATGCACCAGCAGCAAAAGTAAACCTAACTGTGGGACACATCACATCCAATCCTCCAATCAAACAAAGGCACATTCATGTCCAATGTCTAACTGTGCTGTTGTGTTTTCTGTGCTACATTGTGTTGAACATTTGGGTATAGACTGAGACACTAAGTTCATGGAATTATCATGGAATTGATGACACAGGGTCTTAGTGGTTAGCACTGATGTCTCACAGCACCAGGGACCCAGGTTTGATCCCACCCTCGGGGGCAACTGTCTGTGTGGAGTTTGCACGTTCTCCCTGTGTCTGCGTGGGTTTCCTCCAGGTGCTCCAGTTTTCTCCCACAATCCAAAGGTTAGGTGGACTGAGCATGGGAAATTGCCCCTGGAGTGTCCAGGCTAGGTGTATTAACCATGGGAAATGTGGGGTTACAGGGATAGGATGGGATGCTCTTTGGAGACTAGATGCAAACTCAGTAGGCTGAATGGCCTCCTTCTCCCCATGGGGATCAATGGGGATCACTGGAGCCAGCCCAGGAAACTGGAGTGCTCTGGAGTCGATTGAGGATAGACTGGGGGAAAGACACAGAGGACTTTAGTAAATAGCCCCAGGGGAAGGTGGGGGGAAAGGAGATTGGCATTAAAGAAATGGGACAGGGGAGTGAGGGGTAGGGGAAAGGATTGTAGTGGGATTAGGGAAGTGGGGCAGAGGAAGTGTAAGTTTCATGAATTAAATTAGTTTTGATTAGCTGCCTATTCAGTTCATTGCTTTTTACGGGATCATGATTGGCCAAATGGTTGTATTTGCCAAATAATCATTTCACTTCAAAGTAATTCATGATGTGTAAAATATTTTGAGACATCAAAGTATTTCTAAGGGATGTGAGCAGAGGCCTTTTCTGTGTTGTGATATCATGGATGGCTCTGCATTGGTATATTATGAAAGACCACACAAACATTGAACCCAAGCAATCAAAAGCACTGAGGATTGCAGCTCAAGAATGCAGCTCATCACCTTCTCCTGGGCATCTAGGACGTGCGATAAATGCTGACCCAGCCAGCGATGTCCATATCCCATGAACAAATCAAACACATATGGACTGAAACAGTGAGCTCAGAATCAGAAAGGCAGCACTCCCAGTTCCATCTGACCTTCCCTTTACATTCATTTCGATGACAGGTTATTCACACACTCCAGGTCATGGCCATGTTTATTGTCCACACAAACATCCCAATCCTGTATTCCCACTCTTTGCCCTTGTCCCTTTATCTTACGTTCCAAGCCTTTGTTTATTTAACCTATTTTCCTAACCAACCCATTCAGGGATATTACTACACACCACTGGAGCAGGTCAGACTTGAGGTAGGGCCTCCCAGGCCAGGAGTAGGGACAGTACCATTGGCTCCATTCCAAGATGTAAACTTAGCCTTTTCATCAGTCGTTAACTCATCCAACATACTCTTATATTTAATCTTATAGTTGTATCCTTTCACGAGAAACCCCTCAATCTGTTTCTCTCATGTCTATTCTGGAGAAGAGTCAGGATCCGAAATGTTAACTCTGTTTCTCTCTTCACGGGATGCTGTCAGACCTGCTGAGTTTCTCCAGCAGTTTTGGTCTCTATCGACATTCTGAAATTCCTTTATAATGTTAAACCTCTCTTTCAAATCACCTTCAATCTCCGTTCTCACAAAAACACGTTCCCACATTGCCCAGCGTTCCTGTAATACCCTCATTCAAGCAGCATCTTTGTGACTGAGTGCTGTCCCCTCTCTGTCGTGTCAACCCCCTCCATCAGTGTGGAGATCACCCCCTTCCCTCACAGGCCCACTGGGAATTTCCTCATGGAACCTATTGTCTGGCAGTTCCTTTGGTAACAGGATGAGTCTACGTACCCCATGGGGTATTTTGATGCTCAATAATAACTGATATTCCTTTCCAGTCAGGTTTCCTGGTTATTGCAGAAGTACTTCACAGAATCCTCAAACAGAGCATTCTTATAGATCTGACCTTCTGTTGTAAACAATTCCACACAATAAAATATTTTCATGGTGCCTTATCGGAAATCAGAATTCCTCCCACGCTAAATCCCTCTGCTATTTACAAACATAGAAACCAGGAGCAGGTGGAGGCCATTCAGCCCCTTCAGGCCCACTCTGCTATTTCTCAATATTGAGCTCTGAATGAGGAGAAATGTCTTGACCCCATTGAGTGGACGGCTTGTCGAATCTTCTGTGGCAAAATGGTGTTGATTCCAAAATTTTGAATGTTACCAAGAAGGAGTTACATCGAGTTTTTGGAGCTAAAGAAATTGGAGCATATGGGGAGAAAGTGAGAACAGGGTCTGAGTTGGACGGTCAGCCGTAATTATAGGGAATAGTGGAGTAGGCTTGAAGGGCCAAATAGCCTATTCTTTTCCTGCTCTATTTTTTTGTACTGTTCTGTGAAGCAGCTTCAGATGGCTTACTTCTTTAGAGACGCTATATAAATGCATGTTGTTGTTCATTGAGAAACATGAAAGTGGGAGTGAATTAGATCAAAGGTGTTGAAACTCAGGAGTCGGAGAGTCATAGAATCATAGAGTCATAGAGATGTACAGCATGGAAACCCGTCCAGATATCCCAACCCAATCTAGTCCCACCTGCCAGCACTCGGCCCATATCCCTCCAAACCCTTCCTATTCATATACCCATCCAGAAGCCTTTTAAATGCTGTAATTGTACCAGCCTCCACCACTTCCTCTGGCAGCTCATTCCATACACGTACCACCCTCTGTGTGAAAAAGTTGCCCCTTAGGTCTCTCTTATACCTTTCCCCTCTCACCCGAAACCTATGCCCTCTCGTTCTGGACTCCCCAACCCCAGGGAATAGACCTTGCCTATTTACCCTATCCATGCCCCTCATGATTTTATAAACCTCTATAAGGTCACCCCTCAGCCTCCGACGCTCCAGGGAAAACAGCCCCAGCCTGTTCAGCCTCTCCCTGTAGCTCAGATCCTCCAACCCTGGCAACATCCTTGTAAATCTTTTCTGAACCCTTTCAATTTTCACAACATCCTTCTGATAGGAAGGAGACCAATCAATCCTCTGGGTGTCATCTATTTCACAAAATGTTTGGAGACCAATTACAGCAATTACCATTCAAATTTACAAGTAACAGGATGACAGTTTTGCACACGCACGTATGTGTGTGTAGTGTGTGTGTGTGTGTAGATGTTTGTATGTGCCTGTGTGCAGATGTGTGTATGTGGTGTGTTTGTAGTGTGTGTGCCTATTTGTAGATGTATGTGTGGTGTGTGCAGTGTGTGTGCATGTGTGTAGGGGTGTGTGTGATGTGTGTGTGCCTGTGTGTAGATGTTTGTGTGTGTAGTGTGTGTGCCTGTGTGTAGATGTGTGTGTAACGTGTACACATGTGTGTAGGGGTGTGTGTGTGTAGATGTGTGTGTGATGTGTGTGTAGTATGTGCACATGTGTGTAGGGGTGTGTGTGTGTAGATGTGTGTGTGCTGTGTGTGTAGTGTGCACATGTGTGTAGGGGTGTGTGTGTGTATATGTGTGTGTGATGTGTGTGTAGTATGTGCACATGTGTGTAGGGGTGTGTGTGTGTAGATGTGTGTGTGCCTGTGTGCACATGTGCGTAGGGGGTGTAGATGTGTGTCTGTATGTGTGTGTGTAGATGTGTGTGTAGCTCTGTGTGTGTGTGTGTGTGTGTAGGTGTGTGTGTGTGTAGGTGTGTGTGTAGCTGTGTGTGTGTAGGTGTGTGTGTGTAGGTGTGTGTGTGTAGGTGTGTGTGTGTGTAGGTGTGTGTGTGTGTAGGTGTGTGTGTGTGTGTGTGTGAGAGAGAGAGAGAGAAAGATGGCACAGGGACATTTAGTGAAGTATTCACTGACTTCAAACATTGAAATCAATATCATTCCCCAAATATTTCTGTTTTGAAATTAAATCCTGCCTTGCTGTCTACGAGGAGCCCATAACGACAAGCTAATTGAATATGTATCATGACAGACAAAGGATGGTCAGAGATTATTAATCATTGCAACCGTCCCAAGGCTCTGTCCCTCTCACCCCTGCCTTGTTTTATTGCCCTGGTCCGGGTGAGATAGCTCCCAGCAATCACTTGTTTCTGTTTTGTGGAGGAGTTTGAACACTGATGATAAATGACATGTCGGAAAATGCTGCAGAGACTTTTGTTGAACCTTTAGATGTTTTAATATCAGCCAACAGACATCAACAGACAAAAGAGGTGCAGAGGGAAACCATTGAAGTTTCTGCAAGGCTGCACTGTTGTGGTCTGAAATGTACTGTCTGAGTGCCTTTCCTGGCTATGGACAAGGAGCAGTGAAGTGGCACTAATTGAATCCCTTCATGACTGAACTGGCGCAGGCAGGATGACCAGATGCTTTCTCTCCGTCCTGCATCATTCCAGGTCAGGGAGAATGGAAGAATCGCCTTGCCACCTACCTCAGGCAGCCTCAAACTTCAGCAGCCCCTTCCCCAGGGTGTAGTCCCCCTCCGCCTGTGATTTCTGGGTCTTCAGCAGCCCCCTCCCCAGGGTGTATTCCCCCTCTGCCTGTGATTTCTGGGTCTTCAGCAGCCCCTTCCCCAGGGTGTAGTCCCCCTCCGCCTGTGATTTCTGGGTCTTCAGCAGCCCCTTCCCCAGGGTGTATTCCCCCTCTGCCTGTGATTTCTGGGTCTTCAGCAGCCCCTTCCCCAGGGTGTAGTCCCCTCCGCCTGTGATTTCTGGGTCTTCAGCAGCCCCTTCCCCAGGGTGTATTCCCCCTCTGCCTGTGATTTCTGGGTCTTCAGCAGCCCCTTCCCCAGGGTGTAGTCCCCCTCCGCCTGTGATTTCTGGGTCTTCAGCAGCCCCCTCCCCAGGGTGTATTCCCCCTCTGCCTGTGATTTCTGGGTCTTCAGCAGCCCCTTCCCCAGGGTGTATTCCCCCTCTGCCTGTGATTTCTGGGTCTTCAGCAGCCCCTTCCACCCCCTGAGCCACAACCTAAGCCCACCCCAACTCCTGAAGACTGAAGACCGATGGGTGATCTGTTGGACATCTTTAAAATGATGGTTTGATTGAACAGATATAGAGAGAGAGAACGTTTCCAGTTGTGGGGAAGAGCAGAACTATCAATACAAGATAAGTCCAATCAGGAATTCAGAGAAATGTCCCTAATCGGAAGGTGACTAAGAAAGTAAGTCTTGCTCACACAAGAAGCAATTGAAGAAAATGGTATCGATGTATTTAACAGAACGTTAGGCACTCACGGGAAGATGGATGGAGAGGATTGTGATAATGGATTAGAGGGAAAGATGGCAGCAGGTTCAAGTGGAGCATAAATGCCAGCTCAGACTGGTCGGGCCGAATGGAGGTGTGCTGTACACTGAGTGTAGTCCTATGTAAACCCTGAGCTACAGAGCATGCTAACCTGCCGAGCCTAAAGATCCAGGATTTCCAAGTTAATGTAGATTGGCAATGAGAGAGAACAAACTGAGCCACGTAAGTGGGAACAGATGGGAACTTAAGTGATCAGCTCCTTACAACCAGATAAATCCCCGGAATCACTGTCAGCGATTATGTGTCTGGGACCTGAATGGGATTTGACGAGGCAGCAGGACAGCCTTACTGAATATATACAATAATCCTCATCATCAACTGTTCAGACTAACTAAAATTAAGTATATATAATGTAGTTAATAACTCCCCACGGAGAACACAGCTCCATTCCTGTCCCATGACTTCATCCCAGGCTACCTTACCAGGAGGTCAGTTTCTTACATTCCATCTTCAGCACTGAGCCAGAGACTGAGTCACCAAACATCCTCTGACCATCCAATCCTTACCTGGTGATTGTGCTAGTTAACTCGTTGACCAGCAGGCCTGCTTCTCACATTATAACGACCTTATACAGAGACATAAGCAAAATTGATGATTTGCAAGATTTTTAGGGGGAAGGTAATGGCCTACAGTATTATTGCTGTAGAAACCCAGGGAATGTTCTGTGAACCTGGTTAGCAGATGGTGGAATTTGAATTCAGTTTTAAAAACTTGGAATTGTTAGAACCCCCCACCCCGCTCACTAATGTCCTTTAGGGAAGGAATTTGCTGTCTTTATCTGTTTGTCTGACTCCAGACCTACAACAATGTGGTTGACTCTTTCATAGAATCACTCCAGTGTGGTAACAGGCCATTCAGCCCATCGAGTCCACACCCACCCTCCAGAGAGCATCCCACACTCCCCCCTCCCTGTCCCTGTAACCCCACATTTCCCATGGCTAACCCACTCAGCCTGCACATCCCTGGACACTATGGGACAATTGAGTGTGGCCAATCCACCTAACCTGCACATCTATGGATTGTGGGAGGAAACCCATACAGACAGTTGCCTGAGAGTGGTATTGAACCCAGGTTCCTGGCGCTGTGGGGCAGCAGTGCTAATCACTGAGCCACCATGCCATCACTCTTAACTGCCCCCTGGGCAATTAGGGATGGGCAATAAATGCTGGCCTAGCCAATGGCACCCACCTCCTGTAAATGAATTGAAAAAAATGGCTGATCCCAGAAAGGAAAGGTTCAGCCAATGCCGAACAAACTGGGGCTGTCTCCAGAAGACCACAAGGTAACCTGATGGAGATCTTTGATATGATGAAAGGGAATGATAGAAAATATGTCGAGAAGATGTTTTCTGCTTGTGGGGAACCAAAGCTAAAGGCCATCAAAGTAACACATTCACAAATAAAACTAAATGGGAATTCAGAAGCAAGTCATTTCTCTGGGTGGTGAGAAGGTGGGACTCACTCCAACAGAGCTGAGGGCTAACTGACGGTACATTGCAGGTGCAGCTGGGGGAACAGATGAGGGAGAAGGGAAGAGGAGAGGGTGAAACCAAGGGTGTTGGGAATGGGGAAGAAGCTGCTGATGTGCATAAAGCTGTGTAGATACTCAGTGTAACGAGAACAAGTCGTGCTGAAGATTTATAAGCAGGATATTAGGCGAGTACTTAACTGGCTCCAATTGGGAAACCTTCAAAACTTGAATGTCTTGCCAGAAGTGAGACATGATATAACCACAGGGGACGTGTGAGTGAGACAAGACATAAATAAAGGAGAAAGTAAAAAATCAATAAACTGCTGTGTAATAGATTGTTACATTATTGATAAACTTAAGTGTTAAACATTTAAATATGGAGGAGAATGAACGAGTTACTGGAACTCAAAGGTTAATCAGGGTCTGGTAAATGGAAAGGGAACTGCTCCCTGATCTTCATAGATCATCCGACTCCTGGTGAAGGAACAATGTTGAAACAGAATGCTGAGTGGGCAGGGTGGAGTGTGATAGCCCGAAATGTGGAGAGAATATCTCAGTCAAGCACAGGGACATCCATACTGGCCTTCCACTTCTCTCAAAATATTCCTAAAAACTTCGCAAACCAGGAATTCTTATGGAGTATTGTCTCATGTCACAAAGGCAGGACCAACAGCCAAGATGTGATTACGAAGATCCAAAGGAGAACGATGGGATAAATGGCCTGTTCAGTTTTTCATTGGTGTTGCTTGACAATTGGGGAGATTACTGGGGTTAGTCCCCACTTCTCCCAGCAGTGGCTTGGGCACATCAATATCCACCTGAACAGGTAAAAGGGGCCTCGTTTCAATGTACCATTCACAGCAGGACCACCTCTGACAGTGCGGCACTCCCTCAGCACTGACCCTCTGACAGTGCGGCACTCCCTCAGCACTGACCCTCTGACAGTGCGGCACTCCCTCAGTACTGACCCTCTGACAGTGCGACACTCCCTCAGTACTGACCCTCTGACAGTGCGACACTCCCTCAGCACTGACCCTCCGACAGTGCGGCACTCCCTCAGTACTGACCCTCTGACAGTGCGACACTCCCTCAGCACTGACCCTCCGACAGTGCGGCACTCCCTCAGCACTGACCCTCCGACAGTGCGGCACTCCCTCAGCACTGACCCTCTGACAGTGCGGCACTCCCTCAGTGCTGACCCTCTGACAGTGCGGCACGCCCTCAGCACTGACCCTCCGACAGTGCGGCACTCCCTCAGCACTGACACTCTGACAGTGCGGCACTCCCTCAGCACTGACCCTCCGACAGTGCAGCACTCCCTCATCACTACCCCTCCGACAGTGCAGCACTCTCTCAGCACTGACCCTCCGACAGTGGGGTATTCCCTCAGCACTGACCCTCCGACAGTGCGGCACTCCCTCAGCACTGACCCTCCGACAGTGGGGTATTCCCTCAGCACTGACCCTCCAACAGTGCAGCACTCCCTCAGCACTGACCCTCCGACAGTGCGGCACTCCCTCATCACTGACCCTCCGACAGTGCGGCACTCCCTCATCACTGACCATCCGACAGTGCGGCACTCCCTCATCACTACCCCTCCGACAGTGCGGCACTCCCTCAGCACTGACCCTCCGACAGTGCGGCACTCCCTCAGCACTGACCCTCCGACAGTGCGGCGCTCCCTCAGCACTGACCCTCCGACAGTGCGCTACTCCCTCAGCACTGACCCTCCGACAGTGCGGCACTCCCTCAGCACTGACCCTCCGACAGTGCGGCGCTCCCTCAGCACTGACCCTCCGACAGAGCGGCACTCCCTCAGCACTGACCCTCCGACAGTGCGGCACTCCCTCAGCACTGACCCTCTGACAGTGCGGCACTCCCTCAGCACTGACCCTCTGACAGTGCGGCACTCCCTCAGCACTGACCCTCTGACAGTGCGGCACTCCCTCAGCACTGACCCTCCGACAGTGCGGCACTCCCTCAGTACTGACCCTCTGACAGTGCGACACTCCCTCAGCACTGACCCTCCGACAGTGCGGCACTCCCTCAGCACTGACCCTCCGACAGTGCGGCACTCCCTCAGCACTGACCCTCCGACAGTGCGGCACTCCCTCAGCACTGACCCTCCGACAGTGTAGCACTCCCTCAGCACTGACCCTCTGACAGTGCGGCACTCCCTCAGTGCTGACCCTCTGACAGTGCGGCACTCCTTCAGCACTGACCCTCTGACAGTCCTCACTCCCTCAGCACTGACCCTCCGACAGTGCGGCGCTCCCTCAGCACTGACCCTCCGACAGTGCAGCACTCCCTCAGCACTGATCCTCCAACAGTGCGGCGCTCCCTCAGCACTGACCCTCCGACAGTGCGGCACTCCCTCAGCACTGACCCTCCGACAGTGCGGCACTCCCTCAGCACTGACCCTCTGACAGTGCGGCACTCCCTCAGCACTGACCCTCCGACAGTGCGGCACTCCCTTAGCACTGACCCTCCGACAGTGCGGCACTCCCTCAGCACTGACCCTCCGACAGTGCGGCACTCCCTCAGCACTGACCCTCCGACAGTGCGGCACTCCCTCAGCACTGACCCTCCGATACTGCAGTAATGACCTAGGGGTCCTTGTCAATAGGTCACTGAAGACCAACAAACATCTGCAATTGTCATGGGGAGAGTGTGATGAAAGTTGACCAGATTGTTCCTGGGACTGTGAGACTGTCTTATGACGAGAGATGCGGGAAACTGGGCCTGTATTCACTCGAGGTTTAAAGAATGAGAGGTGATCTCATTAAAACCTATAAAGTACTTAAAACCTTTACGTCTTTTTACTGATGAATTGATAGGTTTCTAGTTACCAATGACATCAAGGGTTATGGGATTAACACGAGTCAAAGACATTCAAATTTTCAATGAGCCATCATCATAGAATCCCTATGGTGTGGAAACAGGCCTTTCGGCCCAACAAGTCCACACTGACCCTCCGAGGAATAACCCACCCAGACCCATTCCACCCCACCCTATATTTACCGCTGACTAGTGCACCTAACCTACACATCCCTGATCACTACTGGCAATTTCGCACAGCCAATTCACCTAATCATATTGGATAGTAGGCTGAATGGCCTACTCTGTGGCTGGTTTGCTCAGAGGGAAGAGGGGAGTAGGCCAGGAGTCTGAGATGGTGTAAATGTGGAACTCAGAGGGATCTGAATTTACTCACTGAGAAGAACATTACAGTAAAACAGGAAAAGCTTCAAGGATGATTGCAAAATACAGGTGAAGCAGGTGTCAAAGAGTGGGCTTGTTATTGAGTCGAAACTGGAAAGAATATACAATGTAAAATGGAAGTGTAGAGCTAGAGAAGGAAGTGCAGGAGAAACTCAGGGGATCTGGCAGCCAGTGTGTGAGGAAAGCAGAGTGTCCGAAGTTTCTCCACCTCTTTCTGTTACGGATCTACAGCACCCAGTACTTTTCTTTTAGAGTCATAGAGTCATAGAGAAACCTTTGGTCCAACCCATCCATGCTGACCAGATATCCCCACCCCATCTAGTCCCACCTGCCAGCACCCGACCCATATCCCTCCAAACCCTCCCTATTCATATACCCATCCAGATTGTTATGTACTTTTTAACAGTTTACTTTGAGTCAAAGTGACACATACCCAGGAAATAAAAGGTCATCAGCATCAAAACTGGGCTGTTTAACTGGGTGTATAACGAACAAATTGTTTTGTAAAAAGGACAGACGTTGGGATAGGTGAACAAAAAGTCTGAAGTAGGAAGAAGCAGGACCACTCAGACAATGTAAACTTTCTCTACAGGATTAGAACTGGAGAGAGGGGGGGGGGGGTGGGGGGGGGGAGGGGGGGGGGGGGTGGTGCCACTGTGTGTAATTGTTCATTCTCATGGTGGACCAAGTTAAAAATCACACATCTCCAGGTTATAGTCCAACAGCTTTATTTGGAAGGATTAGCTTTTGTAGCACTGCTCCTTTCCCACTAGCTACCTGATGAGGGAGCAGCGCTCCGAAAGCTAGTGCTTCCAAATAAACCAGTTGGACTATAAGCTGGTGGTGTGTGAGTTTTTAACTTTGTCCACCCCAGTCCAACACCAGCTCCTCCACGTCATGATCCTCCTGGTGGTGCTGATGAGTGAGACAGTGGGAGTAGATGATCAGGTCTCAGCTGAGGCAATGTGTTAGCAACACTGGTCATGGAGGTCAGTGCCCACCTTCATCTTGGTAAGGCTCAAACTGGTATTCTCAAACATCCATCACTTAATCCCCTCCAACCATCCCCTTTCATTGATTTTCTACACATTAACCTATTTTATTCTAAACATCCCCCTGGGATTCCTCTGGGTACAGGTGGCCAGTGAGTGAGGCACAGATTGGAAGATTTCAGAAGGAGATGCCAGGGTGTAGTTGGTGACCCTCTCTCTGTTGGTCACACAGTCAGCTGCACCGTCGCATTAAAAGTAATGTGACATGAGCAGCAGTCCTTTCCAGAACTTTCCAGCTCACCTTCAGGGGGCCATCTGTCTGAATTGACACCGGCCCTCCAGAGATCCAGTCCAGAGCTGCTGTGTATGTTAATCTGTGATTGATCTCAGTGACTCCCCCCAGAGCTAATGCTGCAACTGAAGGCCATTACACACTGACTGCCCTCCAGGTATCGATGAGAGTCGGAAATGGGTCAGAGGGCACACCGTGCGCTTTGCTCTCTATCTCATCCTTTCAAAACCATTCCTCTCTCTCAGCCATTTACACACCTGGTCTCTCTCTCTCTCCCACTCACACTCCTTCTATCCTTCCATCTTTCTCTGTCACTGTCTTTCTCTCCACTGTGTCTTTGTTCTTTCTCTTTGTTGCTTTCTCTCTCCTCCTCTCCCTATCCCAGTCTCTCCCACTGTCTCTCTCTCTCTCTGACACTGTCTGTCTCTTTCCTTTCCTCTCTTTCTCACTCCATGTCTGTTTCTACTGGTGACTATGTTTCACTCCTTATCCCTCTCCCTCTCCCTGTCTCACATGAGTGCCCCCCCCCCCAAAAAATACACCATCTGAGGCTGAACCAGGAAAGCTTGTCAAGTTCACCCTGAGATGAACCTCCAATCCCTTCCTCGTCCAATCATTGAGTGAGATTACTGATTTCAGCCCTGATTTGGAGAAGCCGGTGTTGGACTGGGGTGGATAAAGTTAAAAACCACACAACATCAGGTTATAGTCCAACAGGTTTCATTGGAAGCACACTAGCTTTCGGAGTGACGCTCCTCCTTCACAACCACCTGTTGAAGGAGCGACACTCCAAAAACTAGTGCCTCCAATTAAACCTGTTGGACTATAACCTGGTGTTGTGTGATTTGTAACTGACTTCAGCCCGTGTATCACACCCACCTCCCCCCCACTCCTCCACCAGCTCCGGTTCCCAAAACTCCCATTTGTATGTGATTTATCTTCAGATGCATTCCCAACGCCCCTCCCCCAAGACCCTCCTCCCTACCTTTTATCTTAGCCTGCTGGACACACTTTCCTCATTCCTGAAGAAGGGCTCATGCCCGAAACGTCGATTCTCCTGCTCCTTGGATGCTGCCTGACCTGCTGCGCTTTTCCAGCAACACATTTTCAGCTCTGATCTCCAGCATCTGCAGTCCTCACTTTCTCCTCTTATCTTTAGATGTGCCCACTTCTGATTCCCTCCTGGCCCACCCCTCACCTTCTACCGTCCACAAACTTGATTTTGTCCAAATCTTTGCTCCCTGTTTCCTATCTCACCAAATCCCTTTCATTCTTTGACCCTCTCCTAGCTGATCTCCACTGCCTGAGGGTTAAGCAGTCCCTCAATTTTAAAACTCTGCTCCGTGACTTGGAACCCATGTGCTCACCTTTCCCCATATCTCTGACCTCCTCCTGCCCCACAGTGTCTATCCCCAGATGCCTATTGCCCCTTGAGCGTGCCTGACCTGAACCAGCCTGATCCCTCTACCTGGACACTCCCTAAGCTCCTGCAATCCCTCCCAGTCACTCCATCATTCTTTAAGATGTTCCTCAAAACCCACTCCTTACACCATGTTATTGATCAGCTGCCTACTCTGATGCCTGTTATGTGGCTCACTGTTACATTTTGTTTGATAACACTTTGAGAACGTGCCTCAGGACAGTTTCCTGCACTGAGCAACCAGAGTTAGTATTCTGTTTGACACTATCTCTCTGTTCTCCTCTTCTCAGACTCAAAATACTCCTCCCTCTCTTTGCTTTGGAATTCTTTCTTTCTGTCTCAGTACATGATAACAGACCCTCCACCCCCCTGGCCTCTGGATGTGAAGAGAAGAAAGATGACCTATATTTCAATAGCACCTTTTCTAACCTCAGGACATCACATTGCTTTTCGCAGTCACTTTAGGTTTTGAAATATAGTCAGTGTTTAGGAAACACAGCAACGCATTTGTACACAGCAAGCTCCCAAAGGAATATGATAATGATCAGAACATCTGTTTATTGAGATGTTGATTTCAGATTAAAAGTGGCCAGGTCACTCAGACACATTCCACTGCTGTACCTCCACATCGTGCTCTCTGATCCTCCCCACCTGCCTCAGACAGAGCAGGGCCATGTGATTAAAATCTCATTACACCTCCAGAAATACAACACTCCCTCATCACTGACCATCCAACAGTGCGACACTCCCTCATCACTGACCCTCCGACAGTACGGCACTCCCTCAGCACTGACCCTCTGACAGTGCGGTACTCCCTCAGCACTGACCGTCCGACAGTGCGGCACTCCCTCAGCACTGACCCTCCGACAGTGCAGCACTCTCTCAGCACTGACCCTCCGACAGTGCGGTACTCCCTCAGCACTGACCCTCTGACAGTGCGGTACTCCCTCAGCACTGACCGTCCGACAGTGCGGCACTCCCTCAGCACTGACCCTCCGACAGTGCAGCACTCTCTCAGCACTGACCCTCCGACAGTGGGGTATTCCCTCAGCACTGACCCTCCGACAGTGCGGCACTCCCTCAGCACTGACCCTCCGACAGTGCGGCGCTCCCTCAGCACTGACCCTCTGACAGTGCAGCACTCCCTCAGCACTACCCCTCCGGCAGTGCGGCACTCCCTCAGCACTGACCCTCCGACAGTGCGGCACACCCTCAGCACTGACCCTCTGACAGTGCGGCACTCCCTCAGCACTGACCCTCCGACAGTGCGGCACTCCCTCAGCACTGACCCTCCGACAGTGCGGCACTCCCTCAGCACTGACCATCTGACAGTGCGGCACTCCCTCAGCACTGACCGTCCGACAGTGCAGCACTCCCTCAGCACTGACCCTCCGACAGTGCGGCACTCCCTCAGTACTGACCCTCCGACAGTGCGGCACTCCCTCAGCACTGACCCTCCGACAGTGCGGCACTCCCTCAGCACTGACCCTCCGACAGTGCGGCATTCCCTCAGCTCTGACTGTCTGACAGTGCAGCACTCCCTCAGTTGAGGGAGTGCCGCACTGTCGGAGGGTCAGTGCTGAGGGAGTGCTGCACTGTCGGAGGGTCAGTGCTAAGGGAGTGTTGTATTTCTGGAGGTATTATGATATTTTAAGCACAGGGTCCTGCTCTGGAGGCAGGGTGGGAGGATCACCGAGCACCATGTGGAATAACATGATAATTGGGAGGCAATGGCCTAGTGATATTATCACTGTTAATCTAGAGACCCAGGGAATGTTCCGGGGACTCGGGTTCAAACCCCACCATGGCACAAGGTGGAATTTGAATTCAATAAATAGCAGGAATTAAGAATCTAATGTTTCCTATGAATTAGGCACGGGCAAGAAAAGCTGCCTGGCCAGCGACAGAATAAAGCAGGAAAAGAAAGCACTGACCTTGTGACAGTGCAGCACTCTGTGAGTGTCGTTCTCAGTGTATCTGTGCGAATTCTGCACTCGGGTCTCCGGAACAAAAATCAATCCCACAACCTGCTTCGCTGTGTCATCTGCTCCGACAAACCCTGGGTGCAGCCTGTGGTCTCTTTCTGTCGATCTCTAACAGTTTGTGTTTGAGAATTCCAGGGGGATGGCTCCTGTCAAAGCTGAAATTTAATCAGACACTGAATTACAACAGTTTGCTGGCTTCCCCAAGGGACTGAGTACTCTGTGAGTGACAGTCCCATTAATTGTTACAGCATAATTGTCCATTAACATTCCCACATTATTTCTCTCAAACTGAAACCCATAGAATACGAGATAAAGGGATTTCTGAGAATTTAGCGAAGGGAGGAGGGTGCCGGGCAGTGGGAGCAGCTGTGGGGGAGGGGGGATTATAGGGCACACAGTGAGCCGGAGGGCAGGGGGAGCAGAGTGGGCAAGGAGAGTATCTGGGGGGAGGGGGGAGTGAACATACAGGGGTTGGAGACTGCAAGGAGGGGGAGGGTGCAGAGAGCATGTTGGGGGGGAAACACCTGGGGGGGAAGGGGTTACTGTGCAGGATGGGGGAGTAGTGAAGGAGGAGAGTGTGTTTGGGGGATGGGAAATGTGGGGGAGGGGGAGAGAGTGCGTGGGGGGTGAGGGATGGGGGAATATGGGGGGAGGTGAAGAGAGTGTGGGGGGGGATGGGGGAACGTGGGGAAGGGGGAGAGTGTGTGGGGGGGATGGGGGAATGTGGGGAAGGGGGAGAGTGTGTGGGGGGGATGGGGGAATGTGGGGAAGGGGGAGAGTGTGTGGGGGGGATGGGGGAATGTGGGGAAAGGTGAGAGTGTGTGGGGGATGGGGGAATGTGGGGGAGGGGTATAGAGTTTGTGGGGGAGGGGGGAATGTGGGGAAGGGGGAGAGAGTGTGTGGGGGAGGGGGGAATGTGGGAGAGGGGGATAGAGTGTGTGGGGGAGGGGGAGAGAGTGTGTGGGGGAGGGGGAAATGTGGGGAAAGGGGAGAGAGTGTGGGGGGATAGGGGAGTGTGGGGGAGGGGGAAATGTGGGGAAAGGGGAGAGAGTGTGGGGGGATAGGGGAATGTGGGGAAAGGGGAGAGAGTGTGGGGGGATAGGGGAATGTGGGGAAAGGGGAGAGAGTGTGGGGGGATAGGGGAATGTGGGGAAGGGGGAGAGAGTGTGTGGGGGATGGGGGAAAGAGGGAGAGAGTGTGTGGGGGAGGGGGAATGTGGGGGAGAGAGTGTGTGGGGGAGGGGGAATGTGGGGGAGAGAGTGTGTGGGGGAGGGGAATGAGGGGGAATGTGGGGGAGGGAGAGAGTGTGTGGGGGAGGGGGAATGTGGGGAAGGGGGAGAGAGTATGTGTGGGAGGGGGGAATGTGGGGAAGAGGGAGAGAGTGTGTGGGGGAGGGGGGAATGTAGGGAAGAGGGAGCGAGTGTGTGGGGGAGGGGGGAATGTGGGGAAAGGGGAGAGAGTGTGGGGGGGATAGGGGAATGTGGGGGAAGGGGGAGAGTGTGGGGGAGGGGGAATGTGGGAGTGGGGGAAAGAGTGTGGGGGAGGGGGAGCGAGTGTTTTGGGGAGGGGAATGTGGGGAAGGGAGAGAGTGTGGGGGAGGGGGGAATGTTGGGGAGGTGGAAATGCTCGCAGTGTGTTGGGTATTCGGGGGAAGACAGTGCCAGCAATTTGAATAGATGGAGGCCGTAGTAACAAGTGCTCTGGATTATTACTGACCTCCCCCTTTCCCTTCCCCTTCCCCTTCCCCTTCCAGTCAGTGACCCACCCCTTCCCCAGAATCTGCCCCAATTCCTGTTCATCCATCTCCCCCTGCACTCAGTAATCTGCGTTAACTCCTGCCTAACAACGTGTGCCATTAAAACCTTCATTGTTGGAGTGGCCTCCTCCCCAACCTCCTCAATCCCCTTCCTCACTCCCTCTCCCCATCTCTGTCAAACCCCTCCCCATTTCCCAAACCCCTCCCCATCCCCCTCAATCTCCTCTCCATCTCACTCACCTCCCTCCCTATCTCCCTAATTCCCCTCATTCCCACATTCCCAGGTATCTACATAGAACATAGAGCAGTACAGGCCCTTCGGCCCTCGAGTTTGTGGCGGCTTTTTGTCCTACTCTAAGATCCTACATTCCCCTCACTGTACTATCTTCCATGTGCCTATCCAAGAGTCACTTAAATGTCTCTAACAAACCTTGCAAAAAGTCTCTAACGTATCTAACCCGACTACCACAGCTGGCAGTGAATTCCACGCAGCCGCCACTATTTCCTTACGATAAAGTTGCTTTATAAATGTAAGTACTTGTTGTATAGTAACTCACCCCAAATAAACAGGGGTGGGTTAGATTAGGTAATCCTTATCCCATTTCAATAAGCAGTAACTCTGAGCAATAGCGTACACGTACCTACCCCAGAGCAGCCAGAGTGTGGCAAACTGTGATTCGGAAAGCAGAGTTTGGGAAATAAAAGCAGACGGTTTATTTTCAGAGAGGAGCTTGTTTGGGCTGGGAGAACCTGACCTGGGGCAATCAGTTGCAAATGTGAATAAAAGCAATTTTTCTCAGCTCGTTTTCACAGGATTCATTACACTGTCAAAACAGGTTGGGGCTTCAGAAACCCTGGACATTGACTGCACTCTGGCAGTGAACAGTCAGATATCAAAGTGACATATCGGTCAGGCTTTCAGTGAATAACTTCATTGCAACAGCAGGACTTTCCTGATAAGACACCATTTGCTCCTTGTGAGTTAGCAGGAGATGAAAGTGAAACATTACGGCTGAATATTTATTGCAATTTAAAAGTAACAGGGATTTTGTGAAATGGAAGTGGTATTTTTGTTTTGAATAACTCCAGCTGTGGTTTTGGCCAATAGCGTGATGTTTTAGGATGTTAGTTAACTACCGTCTAGAGGGCAGAGTCAAACCTGGGCCGAGAGCACACACCTTGTTAACTGAAGGTTCGCTTTGTTGTTCAGTCTTAACATTGACTACCCATTGGGCCCATACCCCCTGTAGAGGGTAGTGGTGACCCCTGTAGAGGGTAGTGGTGACCCCTGTAGAGGGTAGCGGTGACCCCCTGTAGAGGGTAGTGGTGACCCCTGTAGAGGATAGTGGTGACCCCCTGTAGAGGATAGTGGTGACCCCCTGTAGAGGATAGTGGTGACCCCCTGTAGAGGATAGTGGTGACCCCTGTAGAGGATAGTGGTGACCCCTGTAGAGGATAGTGGTGACCCCCTGTAGAGGATAGTGGTGACCCCTGTAGAGGATAGTGGTGACCCCTGTAGAGGGTAGCGGTGACCCCCTGTAGAGGGTAGTGGTGACCCCTGTAGAGGATAGTGGTGACCCCTGTAGAGGATAGTGGTGACCCCCTGTAGAGGGTAGTGGTGACCCCTGTAGAGGATAGTGGTGACCCCTGTAGAGGATAGTGGTGACCCCCTGTAGAGGGTAGTGGTGACCCTCTGTAGAGGGTAGCGGTGACCCCCTGTAGAGGGTGGTGGTGACCCCTGTAGAGGATAGTGGTGACCCCTGTAGAGGATAGTGGTGACCCCCTGTAGAGGGTAGTGGTGACCCCTGTAGAGGATAGTGGTGACCCCCTGTAGAGGATAGTGGTGACCCCTGTAGAGGGTGGTGGTGACCCCTGTAGAGGGTGGTGGTGACCCCTGTAGAGGATAGTGGTGACCCCCTGTAGAGGATAGTGGTGACCCCTGTAGAGGATAGTGGTGACCCCCTGTAGAGGATAGTGGTGACCCCCTGTAGAGGATAGTGGTGACCCCTGTAGAGGATAGTGGTGACCCCTGTAGAGGATAGTGGTGACCCCCTGTAGAGGATAGTGGTGACCCCTGTAGAGGATAGTGGTGACTCCCTGTAGAGGGTGGTGGTGACCCCTGTAGAGGATAGTGGTGACCCCTGTAGAGGGTAGTGGTGACCCCTGTAGAGGGTGGTGGTGACCCCTGTAGAGGGTAGTGGTGACCCCTGTAGAGGGTGGTGGTGACCCCCTGTAGAGGGTGGTGGTGACCCCTGTAGAGGATAGTGGTGACCCCCTGTAGAGGGTGGTGGTGACCCCCTGTAGAGGGTGGTGGTGACCCCTGTAGAGGATAGTGGTGACCCCCTGTAGAGGATGGTGGTGACCCCTGTAGAGGGTGGTGGTGACCCCCTGTAGAGGGTGGTGGTGACCCCCTGTAGAGGGTAGTGGTGACCCCTGTAGAGGGTGGTGGTGACCCCCTGTAGAGGATAGTGGTGACCCCTGTAGAGGATAGTGGTGACCCCTGTAGAGGATAGTGGTGACCCCTGTAGAGGGTGGTGGTGACCCCCTGTAGAGGGTAGTGGTGACCCCTGTAGAGGGTAGTGGTGACCCCTGTAGAGGGTAGTGGTGACCCCTGTAGAGGGTAGTGGTGACCCCTGTAGAGGGTAGTGGTGACCCCTGTAGAGGGTAGTGGTGACCCCTGTAGAGGGTAGTGGTGACCCCTGTAGAGGATAGTGGTGACCCCTGTAGAGGGTGGTGGTGACCCCTGTAGAGGGTAGCGGTGACCCCCTGTAGAGGGTAGTGGTGACCCCTGTAGAGGATAGTGGTGACCCCTGTAGAGGGTAGTGGTGACCCCCTGTAGAGGATAGTGGTGACCCCTGTAGAGGATAGTGGTGACCCCTGTAGAGGATAGTGGTGACCCCTGTAGAGGATAGTGGTGACCCCCTGTAGAGGGTAGTGGTGACCCCTGTAGAGGATAGTGGTGACCCCCTGTAGAGGATAGTGGTGACCCCCTGTAGAGGGTGGTGGTGACCCCTGTAGAGGATGGTGGTGACCCCTGTAGAGGGTGGTGGTGACCCCCTGTAGAGGGTAGTGGTGACCCCTGTAGAGGATAGTGGTGACCCCTGTAGAGGGTGGTGGTGACCCCTGTAGAGGATAGTGGTGACCCCTGTAGAGGGTGGTGGTGACCCCCTGTAGAGGATAGTGGTGACCCCCTGTAGAGGATAGTGGTGACCCCCTGTAGAGGGTGGTGGTGACCCCTGTAGAGGGTGGTGGTGACCCCCTGTAGAGGATAGTGGTGACCCCCTGTAGAGGATAGTGGTGACCCTCTGTAGAGGGTGGTGGTGACCCCTGTAGAGGATAGTGGTGACCCTCTGTAGAGGATAGTGGTGACCCCCTGTAGAGGATAGTGGTGACCCTCTGTAGAGGGTGGTGGTGACCCCCTGTAGAGGATAGTGGTGACCCCTGTAGAGGGTGGTGGTGACCCCCTGTAGAGGGTGGTGGTGACCCCTGTAGAGGATAGTGGTGACCCCCTGTAGAGGATAGTGGTGACCCCCTGTAGAGGATAGTGGTGACCCCTGTAGAGGGTAGTGGTGACCCCCTGTAGAGGATAGTGGTGACCCCCTGTAGAGGGTAGTGGTGACCCCTGTAGAGGGTAGTGGTGACCCCCTGTAGAGGATAGTGGTGACCCCTGTAGAGGGTGGTGGTGACCCCCTGTAGAGGATAGTGGTGACCCCTGTAGAGGGTGGTGGTGACCCCCTGTAGAGGATAGTGGTGACCCCCTGTAGAGGGTAGTGGTGACCCCCTGTAGAGGGTGGTGGTGACCCCCTGTAGAGGATAGTGGTGACCCCTGTAGAGGGTGGTGGTGACCCCCTGTAGAGGATAGTGGTGACCCCCTGTAGAGGGTGGTGGTGACCCCCTGTAGAGGATAGTGGTGACCCCCTGTAGAGGGTAGTGGTGACCCCCTGCAGATGGTGTGACTGGGAGTACGAATGGAAATCTTGGCCCTCAGAGCTCTCCCTGGGTGCCAGTTACTGACCTCTGCATGTAATGCAGGGACGTTCGCGATGTTATGAGGGAGGGACTGAGACCCAGCCATGGACAGACTGAGGAACTTTGATGTTTTTCCAAGTCAGGATGGTGAGGGGTTCGGGAGGAACCTGAATAGGGGTAGTGTTCCCATGTATCTGCTGCCCTTGTCCTTCCAGATGGAAGTGGGGATTCGTTTGGAAGGTGCTATCTGAGGAGCCAGCTTGAATTACTGCATCTTGTAAGTGTTACATCCTCTGGAGGGGATAATGAACAGAAAACAACAAGTGCTGGAGATCACAGCAGGTCAGACAGCACCGAGGGAGAGAGAGAGAGAGAGCTAACGTTTTGAGTCTAGATGACTCATCACTAGAGCTGGCGTGAAGTGTGGAGGGGCCAGCATTAATACAACAGTGGTGGTGTGGTGGAGGGGACAGTGAGGTATGGGGTGTTGGTGGAGGAAAGATGTGGTTAGTTCAGATTAAGTGATCGGAATGTGAGAATGACAGAACAATGGTGTGTCCAACTGTCAGACTGGGAAGAGAAGACAGTCCCACTGGACCATAGACTGGGTGAGCGCTTTGTAAAATCCCTCCTGTCTTTGCGCAAGAACGATCTTCCTGGTCATTTTAACCCAGCGTGCTGCTCACATGCTGACACGCCTGTCCTCGGCATGCTACAGTGTTCCATTGAATCACAGCACCAACTGGACGAATAACATCCCATCTTCAGACGAGGTACTTTGCAACCTTCTGGATTTAATATGAAGTCCAACACCTTTAAATTGTGAACCCAACTCCCACTCCTTCTCTTTCTATTTGCTTTACTTGTTACATTATCTGACCCCATGTCCTCGTTCCCCTCCCCTCTGTCCGTTCTTCCCAGTCTGGCAGTTCGACACCCCCCTGTTCTGCCTTTCCCGCATTCTGGTCACTTAATCTGTCCTATCAACATCCTTTCTCCAACAGGACTTGACAATCCAGCGACCATATATTCCTGTCAGGGAAGGCTGGGAGGTACAGGGAATGCTGGATGACTAAAGAAATTGAGGGTTTGGTTAAGAAAAAGAAGGAAGCATATGTCAGGTATAGACAGGATAGATCAAGTGAATCCTTAGAAGAGTATAAAGGAAGTAGGAGTATACTTATGAGGGAAATCAGGAGGGCAAAACGAGGACATGAGATAGCTTTGGCAAATAGAGTTAAGGAGAATCCAAAGGGGTTTTACAAATACATTAAGGACAAAAGGGTAACTAGGGAGAGAATAGGACCCCTCAAAGATCAGCAAGGCGGCCTTTGTGTGGAGCAACAGAAAATGGGGGAGATACTAAATGAATATTTTGCATCAGTATTTACTGTGGAAAAGAATATGGAAGATATAGACTGTAGGGAAATAGATGGTGACATCTTGCAAAATGGTAAAAACAAGGACTGCAGATGCTGGAAACCAGAGTTGAGATTAGAGCGGTGCTGGAAAAGCACAGCAGGTCAGGCAGCATCCGAGGAGCAGGAAAAGCCCTTTGCCCGAAACATCAATTTTCCTGCTCCTCGGATGCTGCCTGACTTGCTGTGCTTTTCCAGCACCACTCTAATCTACATCTTGCAAAATGTCCAGATTACAGAGGAGGAAGTGCTGGATGTCTTGAAACGGTTAAAGGTGGATAAATTCCCAGTACCTGATCAGGTGTACCTGAGAACTCTGTGGGAAGTTAGAGAAGTGATTGCTGGGCCTCTTGCTGAGATATTTGTATCATCGATAGTCACAGGTGAGGTGCCGGAAGACTGGAGGTTGGCAAACGTGGTACCACTGTTTAAGAAGGGCAGTAAAGACAAGACAGGGAACTATAGACCAGTGAGCCTGACCTCAGTGGTGGGCAAGTTATTGGAGGGAATCCTGAGGGACAGGATGTACAGGTATTTGGAAAGGCAAGGACTGATTAGGGATAGTCAACATGGCGTTGTGCGTGGGAAATCATGTCTCACAAACTTGATTGAGTTTTTTGACGAAGTAACAAAGAAGATTGATGAGGGCAGAGCAGTAGATGTGATCTATATGGACTTCAGTAAGGCGTTTGACAAGGTTCCCCATGGGAGACTGATTAGCAAGGTTAGATCTCACGGAATACAGGGAGAACTAGCCATTTGGATACAGAACTGGCTCAAAGGTAGAAGACAAAGGGTGGTGTTGGAGGGTTGTTTTTCAGACTGGAGGCCTGTGACCAGTGGAGTGCCACAAGGATCGGTGCTGGGTCCACTACTTTTTGTCATTTACATAAATTATTTGGATGTGACCATAGGAGGTATAGTTAGTAAGTTTGCAGATGACATCAAAATTGGAGGTGTAGTGGACAGCGAAGAGGGTTACCTCAGATTACAACAGGATCTGGACCAGATGGGCTAATGGGCTGAGAAGCGGCAGATGGAATTTAATTCAGATAAATGCAAGGTGCTGCATTTTGGGAAAGCAAATCTTAGCAGGACTTATACACTTAATGGTAAGGTCCTAGGGAGTGTTGCTGAACAAAGAGACCTTGGAGTACAGGTTCATAGCTCCTTGAAAGTGGAGTCGTAGGTAGATAGGATAGTGAAGAAGGCATTTGGTATGCTTTATTTTATTGATCAGAGTATTGAGTACAGGGGTTGGGAGGTCATGTTGCGGCTGTACAGGACATTGGTTAGGCCACTGTTGGAATATTGCGTGCAATTCTGGTCTCCTTCCTATCGGAAAGATGTTGTGAAAGTTGAAAGGGTTCAGAAAAGATTTACAAAAATGTTGCCAGGGTTGGAGGATTTGAGCTACAGAGAGAGGCTGAACAGGCTGGGGCTGTTTTCCCTGGAGCGTCGGAGGCTGAGGGGTGACCTTATAGAGGTTTATAAAATCATGAGGGGCATGGATAGGGTAAATAGACAAAGTCTTTTCCCTGGAGTCGGGGAGTCCAGAACTAGAGGGCATAGGTTTAGGGTGAGAGGGGAAAGATATAAAAGAGACCTAAGGGGCAACTTTTTCACACAGAGGGTGGTACGTGTATGGAATGAGCTGCCAGAGGATGTGGTGGAGGCTGGTACAATTACAACAATTAAAAGGCACCTGGATGGGTATATGAATAGGAAGGGTGTGGAGGGATATGGGTCGGGTGATGGCAGGTGGGACTAGATTGGGTTGGGATATCTGGTCAGCATGGACGGGTTGGGCCGAAGGGTCTGTGTCCATGCTGTACATCTCTATGAGTCTATGATCCACCCCCCCCCCCCCACCCCCCCCCCCACCCCACCATGCATAACTGCTGCCCCTTCCACACCTCACTTCAGCTCTGATGAAGAATCATTTGGATTTAAAAGGTTAGCTGGCCCTCTCCATGAAGGAGGCTGGAAGAACCCCGTAAGCCAGGCTGAAGAAGGGTTACACCCAAAACATTGACTTCTCCAGCTCCAGCCTGGCCGGCTGTGTTCTTCCAGCCTCCTGCTTGTCTACCAGTATCTGCAGTTCTTTTGGTCTCTCTCTCCTTGGATGCTGTCTGACCCGCTGTGATCTCCAGCCTTTGTTGTTTCCAGGTCAGATTCTGACATCTGCAGTAATGTGTCCCTACGTGGGGGATAATGAGTGTTTGTTTGTTGGGGTGGTGTTGACCCAAGCAGCTGCTTTGTTCGGGGCAGGATTGGGCTCTCTGAATGTTGGTGGAGCTGTGCAAACCCAGGCAGGGGATGAGAATTCCTGATGAAGGGCTTATGCTCGAAACGTCAACTCTCCTGCTCCTTGGATGCTGTGCTTTTCCAGCACCACACTCTCGACAGGGAAGAAGTTTCCCATCACACTCCTGACATGTGCACAGTCTTGTGTTTTTAAGGTACCTTTCACAACCTGTAGGCGACACATTACGGCCACTTAATGTCTGGTCACTTGTTGTAAGATGGGAAACACAGCAGCCAATTAGATCACAAAGAGTTCCCCAACAGCATCGGGAGAGTTATTGAGAAGATGTGTTTTAATGAATGCGGTAGGATGAGATTGATGTGAATGATGGTAATGTAGCTGAGGAGAAGGAGAGCAGTGTTTAGTGATCCAGCGTACTGAGAGCAGGGTTACAGCACAGCCACAGTATCTGAGTCTTCGAGATAAGGACAGACACCTACAGCTCAGAGACACAGCTGCATCCTCGTGTCTAGATAGCAGAATTGACCTCAAATACAAGGGAGGTCAGTGATGGCTCCCATGGGATAAGAATTGAACGAGGCATCAGAGGAGCCATCCTGCTCTTTGATTAGTCCCAAATGGACTTTTATATCCAGCCATGTGAAAACAAATGAGACTTTGTGTTAATGTGTGTCTTCAGAAGGAGTGGCAGCTCAGATTGAGAGCAATCTTCGCACATCCGACTCTAAAAACGCAACATACCCCAAAATAAACTGCACTGGCACCAAATACACAGCACCGATCCTAGATATACTGCACTGACCCCAAATACATAGCATTGATCCTAAATATACTGCACTGACCCCAAATACACAGCATCAATCCTCAGTACTTTGCATACCTCAAATACACATCACCGATCCTAAATACACAGCTCTGATTCTAAATACACAGCACTGACCCAACATACACAGCACCAATCCTAAGTACACTGTACTGAACCCAAATACACAGCACTGATCCTAAATACACTGCACGGACCCCCAAATACACAGCACTGATCTTAAAACACTGTATTGACCCCTAATACACAGCACCGATATTAAATATACTGCACTGATGCCAAAAACACAGCACTGATCCTAAATATACTGCACTGACCCCAAATACACAGCACTGATTCTAAATACGCAGCACCAATCCTGAATATATAGCACTGATCCTAAATTTCACAGCCCAATTCTAAATACATAGCACTGATCCTAAATACACAGCACTGATCCTAAATACGCAGCACCAATACTGATTACACAGCACCAATCCTAAATACACTGCACTGACCCAAATACACAGCACTGATCCTAAATATGCAGCACCAATACTGATTACACAGCACCAATCCTAAATACACAGCACTGATTCTAAATATGCAGCACCATTCCTGAGTACACAACACTGATCCTAAATATACAGCTCAATCCTAAAATCACAGCACCAATCCTGAATACAGAGCACTGATCCTAAATACGCAGCACTGATACCGATTACACAGCACCAATCCTAAATACACAGTATTGCTCCTAAATACACAACACTGCTGCTGAATATACAGCACCAATTCTAAAAACACAGCACTGATCCTAAACATGCAGCACCAATCCTGAATACACAGCACCAATCCTGAATACACAGCACCAATCCTGAATATGCAGCACCAATCTTGAATACACAGCACCAATCCTGAATACGCAGCACCAATCATGAATATGCACTACCAATCCTGAATACACAGCACCAATCCTGAATACGCAGCACCAATCCTGAATACACAGCACTACCATAATAAGACAGTATGTTGCCTAAATACATAGCACTGCCCGATATAAACACCGTCACACAATGGACGGAACCATCTCCCGCAGGGCAGTAATATTGTTGAAGAACAGTCGGTTGAACGTAATCTTTTGTTGGTGAAGTGGCAGATGCTCTGAGTTTTTGGCAGGGTTTTCACGGAGAGGCACAGTGGGATCTCGCACTCTCTCTGGCTACACCCTGGCGTCTCTCTGTCTAATTCCATTTCTCCCTTACCATGCAGTGTCCATGGAACATTGCCCCACTCAACAGATCTCCCATTGAAATAGCCCTTGTGTTGTGCCATCCTGAACATGTTGGTGTGCCCATGGGCAGGTGTAGGAGGTCTGGCATTGCCCCTCAGTGGTAACGTGTTGGCACAGAGCCAGTGTGACCAACCCTCTCTCATGCATACAATGCCCTTCTCTCTTCCCAGTCTCTGGTTGATCACCTGGGCACACAGGTGACCCTTACTGCCCCCTCCCTGACTGACCACTGCCCACTCCCTGAGCTGTGGGGGGTGGGAGGGGGGGGCAGTGCTGTGACTGTCACCAGTGTAACCCCTGACTGACAGCAGCTCCCCCCAGTCTCAGACTGAACTGACCACAACCCCCGGCCCGTCTCGGGCCTGACCAGCTGTCATTGTAACCGCGGTGTGTTTGCCATGCAGGCAGCTGGCACATGGTGTTGGTGTTCGCCTGAGCTCCCCCTGCCCCGTGGCATACATGAGGCTGTTCCCCGGCACTCCCCAGGCACAGAGAGACTGAGAAACAGCCACTCTGTGGGTTTGTGCTAAACAGCAGCTTCATACAGCCATATCCACAACTAACAGGCAGCTCACAGGAGAGCAGAGAGGCACTGAGTAAGGGAGTGAGTATGAGTAAGTGAGTAGGTGGGTGAGTGAGTGGGTGGGTGTGAGTCAGTGAGTGAGTGAGAGAGTGTCTGACTGAATTAGTAAGTGTGATGGTGTGAATGAGTGGATGAATGGGTGTGAGTGGGTGAGTGAGTGAGTGTGTGAGTGAGTGAGTGGGTGAATGAGTGAGTGAGTGAGTGGGTAGGTGAGTGAGTGAGTGAGTGGGTGGGTGAGTGGGTGAGTGAGTGAGTGGGTGGGTGAGTGAGTGGGTGGGTGGGTGAGTGGGTGAGTGGGTGAGTGGGTGGGTGGGTGAGTGAGTGAGTGGGTGGGTGAGTGAGTGGGTGAGTGGGTGAGTGGGTGGGTGAGTGAGTGAGTGAGTGAGTGGGTGGATGGGTGAGTGAGTGAGTGGGTGGGTGAGTGAGTGAGTGAGTGGGTGGGTGGGTGAGTGAGTGAGTGGGTGGGTGGGTGAGTGGGTGAGTGGGTGAGTGGGTGGGTGGGTGAGTGGGTGAGTGAGTGAGTGGGTGGGTGGGTGAGTGAGTGAGTGGGTGGGTGGGTGAGTGGGTGAGTGGGTGAGTGGGTGGGTGGGTGAGTGAGTGAGTGGGTGAGTGAGTGAGTGGGTGGGTCAGTGAGTGAGTGGGTGGGTGAGTGGGTGGGTGAGTGGGTGAGTGAGTGAGTGAGTGGGTGGGTGAGTGGGTGAGTGAGTGAGTGGGTGGGTGGGTGAGTGAGTGAGTGGGTGGGTGGGTGAGTGGGTGAGTGGGTGAGTGGGTGGGTGGGTGAGTGAGTGAGTGGGTGAGTGAGTGAGTGGGTGGGTCAGTGAGTGAGTGGGTGGGTGAGTGGGTGGGTGAGTGGGTGAGTGAGTGAGTGAGTGGGTGGGTGAGTGAGTGGTTGGGTCAGTGAGTGAGTGGGTGGGTGAGTGGGTGGGTGAGTGGGTGAGTGAGTGAGTGAGTGGGTGGGTGAGTGAGTGGGTGAGTGAGTGAGTGGGTGGGTGAGTCAGTAAGTGAGTGAATGAATTGGTGAGTGAGTGAGAGACTGAGTGAGTGAGGGAGGGAGATGTGGTCTGGTAGTCTCTGAGTTGGGTGTGTGCCCACCTTTCCCGAGTGTACGATATGTGAATCGAGGAGGTACCGTGAGGATCTGAGGGGTTGTCAGTGTGTGTGGCTGAGCGAAACTGTGGCTGTGGACCACGGGCTGAGGTACAGTCTGAGCACAGTCAGTACCTGAGTCCCTAAGTATCCACACACCCATCGCAGCATTAACGCCTGGGTCTGGACCTCACTGGCAGCACATCCAGCTGGGAACACTGGTGGGCCGAGTGATTGAGCTAACGTCTCCAGGGAGTCCACTGGATTCTCCGTGTTGTTTGCTGGGGACAGGACACTGAAGATTAATGTGGTTTAATAACCTCCTTAACCAGCAGCTGATCATGGTCTCATGAGTAACCAGCCTCCCCTCTTGGTTAATACAGACACGATACAGTGAGTTGCTCCCGATGTTGAAATGGCCTTTGTCCCTCTCACTCAGTGCCTTAACCTGCATCGTTCAGGTCCCTATAGATTCTAGACAGTGTTTCTTTTAGGTGTGCAAAGGATTATTCTAATTACAGGATGTGTGTGCTACTAAATAATGATTCAAAATCACACAACACTAGGTTGGACTACAGCCCAGTGTTGTGTGATTTTTAACTTTGGAGAAAGTGAGAAGTGCAAATGCTGGAGATCAGAGTCGAGAGTGTGGTGCTGGAAAAGTAAAACAGGTCAGGCAGCATCTGAGGAGCAGGAGAATCGACGTTTCGGGCAAAAGCCCTTCATCAGGAATGAGGCTTGTGGGCCCTGGGGGCTGAGAGATAAATGAGAGGGAGGTGGGTCTGGGGAGAAGATAGGTAGGAATGCGATAGGTAAGTCGAGGTGGGGGTAAGGGTGATAGGTCGGAGAGGAGGGTGGAGTGGATCGGTGGGAAGGGAGATGGACAGGTAGGACAGTTCAAGAGGGCGGTGCTGAGTTGGAGAGTTGGATCTGGGATAAGGTGGGGGGGAGGGGAGATGAGGAAACGGGTGAAATCAACATTGATCCTGTGTGGTTAGAGGATGCCAAGGCAGATGATGAGGCATTTTTCCTCCAGGAATCAGGTGGATCGGGCTTGGTGGTGGAGGAGGCCCAGGACCTGCATGTCCTTGACGGAATGGGAGGGGGAGTTGAAGTGTTCAGCCACAGGGCGGTGAGGTTGGTGGGTGCGGGTGTCCCAGAGACTCCCCCTCCCACTCCGTCAAGGACATGCAGGTCCTGGGCCTCCTCCACCACCAAACCGTTACCATCCGACAGCTGGAGGAAGAACGCCTCATTTTTTGCCCTGGGACCCTCTAACCCGATGGGATTCATGTGGATCTCACCAGTTTCCTCATCCCCCTCCAACCACCTCATCCCAGATCCAACTCTCCAACTCAGGACCACCCTCTTGAACTATCCCACCTGTCCAGCTTCCTTCCTACCTGTCCACTTCACCCTCCTCTCTGACCTATCACCTTTACCTCCAACTTCATCTGCCAATCGCATTCCCAGCTACCTTCCCCCCAGCCTCATCCCCTCCCATTTATCTCTCAGCCCCCTTGGTCTACCCCCTCATTCCTGATGAAGGGCTTATACTCAAAACGTCAACTCTTCTGCCCCTCAGATGCTGCCTGATCAGCTGACCTTTAATTTTGTCCACCCCAGTCCAACACTGGCACCTCCACATCACAGGACAGTGGTTGGTATTGGTCATACACATATATACACCATCCACTCGGCATCATTGACAGCAGCTCCACACTCTGGGGTTCAGGCCAGAGAAACGCTGCCATCTGCTGGAGTCTCGATCTGAACCCAGCCACTCACTGTCAACACAGCCAGTGTAAAACTGGGGCACTGTGATTCACTGTCAACACAGCCAGTGTAAAACTGGGGCACTGTGATTCACTGTCAAC
The DNA here is from genome assembly GCF_047496795.1 of Chiloscyllium punctatum. NCBI lineage: Eukaryota > Metazoa > Chordata > Chondrichthyes > Orectolobiformes > Hemiscylliidae > Chiloscyllium > Chiloscyllium punctatum. The sequence continues at coordinate 90,365,833 of NC_092761.1, forward strand.
ATAGTCAGTGTAAAACTGGGGCACTGTGATTCACTGTCAACACAGCCAGTGCAAAAACTATGGCACTGTGATTCACTGTCAACACAGCCAGTGTAAAACTGGGCACTGCGATTCACTGTCAACACAGCCAGTGTAAAACGGGCACTGCGATTCACTGTCAACACAGCCAGTGTAAAACGGGCACTGTGATTCACTGTCAACACAGCCAGTGTAAAACTGGGCACTGCGATTCACTGTCAACACAGTCAGTGTAAAACTGGGCACTGTGATTCACTGTCAACACAGTCAGTGTAAAACTGGGCACTGCGATTCACTGTCAACACAGCCAGTGTAAAACTGGGCACTGCGATTCACTGTCAACACAGTCAGTGCAAAAACTAGGGCACTGTGATTCACTGTCAACACAGTCAGTGTAAAACTGGGCACTGTGATTCACTGTCAACACAGCCAGTGTAAAACTGGGCACTGCGATTCACTGTCAACACAGCCAGTGTAAAACTGAGCACTGCGATTCACTGTCAACACAGTCAGTGTAAAACTGGGGTACTGTGATTCACTGTCAACACAGCCAGTGTAAAACTGGGCACTGCGATTCACTGTCAACACAGCCAGTGTAAAACGGGCACTGCGATTCACTGTCAACACAGCCAGTGCAAAAACTAGGGCACTGCGATTCACTGTCAACACAGTCAGTGTAAAACTGGGCACTGCGATTCACTGTCAACACAGCCAGTGTAAAACTGGGCACTGCGATTCACTGTCAACACAGTCAGTGCAAAAACTAGGGCACTGTGATTCACTGTCAACACAGTCAGTGTAAAACTGGGGTACTGTGATTCACTGTCAACACAGCCAGTGTAAAACTGGGGTACTGTGATTCACTGTCAACACAGCCAGTGTAAAACTGAGCACAGTGATTCACTGTCAACACAGTCAGTGTAAAACTGAGCACAGTGATTCACTGTCAACACAGCCAGTGCAAAACGGGCACTGCGATTCACTGTCAACACAGCCAGTGCAAAAACTAGGGCACTGCGATTCACTGTCAACACAGTCAGTGTAAAACTGGGCACTGCGATTCACTGTCAACACAGCCAGTGTAAAACTGGGCACTGCGATTCACTGTCAACACAGTCAGTGCAAAAACTAGGGCACTGCGATTCACTGTCAACACAGCCAGTGTAAAACTGGGCACTGCGATTCACTGTCAACACAGCCAGTGTAAAACTGGGCACTGCGATTCACTGTCAACACAGCCAGTGTAAAACTGGGCACTGCCTCCTCTCTCTACAAGAATCTCAGGGAGTCCCTCTCCCACTGCAACTCCCAGGTCATTTCCTCTGCTCTGAAAAGCTTTATTCCTGATGAAGGGCTTTTGCCCGAAACGTCGATTTCGCTGTTCGTTGAATGCTGCCTGAACTGCTGTGCTCTTCCAGCACCACCAATCCAGAAACTGCGATTCACTGGCAACACAGCCAGTGTAAAACTGGGGTTCTGCGATTGACAGCAGCTAAGAAAGCTAGCTACTGCAGTCACTAGACCATTTTCGATAGAATGTGTTTGCTTTCCCAGTAGAAGCTGCCAGAGCAGGAGCGACCTGATGTGTATTTCCTGGTTATTAATTCAAAGCTCCAGCAAAATCTTATTGTCAAATGACTAATGTTGGTCTCCGTTCCTGTTTCTGTCCATGTCTGTCTATCTGTGTCAGTGTCAGACTGCCCGTCTCTCAGCCCATCTCTCAGCCCGTCTCTCAGCCCGTCTCTCTGCCTGTCTCTCTGCCCGTCTCTCTGCCCGTCTCTCTGCCCGTCTCTCAGCCCGTCTCTCTGCCCGTCTCTCTGCCTGTCTCTCTGCCCGTCTCTCTGCCCGTCTCTCTGCCCGTCTCTCTGCCCGTCTCTCTGCCCGCCTCTCTGCCCGTCTCTCTGCCCGTCTCTCTGCCCGCCTCTCTGCCCGTCTCTCTGCCCCCCGTCTCTCTGCCCGTCTCTCTGCCCGTCTCTCTGCCCCCCGTCTCTCAGCCCGTCTCTCAGCCCCCCGTCTCTCTGCCCGTCTCTCTGCCCGTCTCTCTGCCCGTCTCTCTGCCCCCCGTCTCTCTGCCCCCCGTTTCTCTGCCCGTCTCTCTGCCCGTCTCTCTGCCCCCCGTCTCTCTGCCCGTCTCTCTGCCCCCCGTCTCTCTGCCCGTCTCTCTGCCCGTCTCTCTGCCCCCCGTCTCTCTGCCCCCCGTCTCTCAGCCCCCCGTCTCTCTGCCCGTCTCTCTGCCCCCCGTCTCTCTGCCCGTCTCTCTGCCCCCCGTCTCTCTGCCCGTCTCTCTGCCCCCCGTCTCTCAGCCCCCCGTCTCTCTGCCCGTCTCTCTGCCCCCCGTCTCTCTGCCCGTCTCTCTGCCCCCCGTCTCTCTGCCCGTCTCTCTCTGCCCGTCTCTCTGCCCGTCTCTCTGCCCGTCTCTCTGCCCCCCGTCTCTCAGCCCCCCGTCGCTCTGCCCGTCTCTCTGCCCGTCTCTCTGCCCGTCTCTCTGCCCGTCTCTCTGCCCCCCGTCTCTCTGCCCCCCGTCTCTCTGCCCGTCTCACTGCCCGTCTCTCTGCCCGTCTCTCTGCCCGTCTCTCTGCCCCCCGTCTCTCTGCCCGTCTCTCTGCCCCCCGTCTCTCTGCCCGTCTCTCTGCCCGTCTCTCTGCCCCCCGTCTCTCTGCCCGTCTCTCTGCCCCCCGTCTCTCTGCCCCCCGTCTCTCAGCCCCCCGTCTCTCAGCCCCCCGTCTCTCTGCCCGTCTCTCTGCCCGTCCCTCTGCCCCCCGTCTCTCTGCCCGTCTCTCTGCCCCCCGTCTCTCAGCCCCCCGTCTCTCAGCCCCCCGTCTCTCTGCCCGTCTCTCTGCCCGTCTCTCTGCCCCCCGTCTCTCTGCCCGTCTCTCTGCCCCCCGTCTCTCAGCCCCCTGTCTCTCTGCCCGTCTCTCTGCCCCCCGTCTCTCTGCCCATCTCTCAGCCCGTCTCTCTGCCCGCCTCTCTGCCCGTCTCTCTGCCCGTCTCTCTGCCCGTCTCTCAGCCCGTCTCTCTGCCCGTCTCTCTGCCCGTCTCTCTGCCCCCCGTCTCTCTGCCCGTCTCTCAGCCCGTCTCTCTGCCCGTCTCTCTGCCCGCCTCTCTGCCCGTCTCTCTGCCCGCCTCTCTGCCCGTCTCTCTGCCCGTCTCTCTGCCCGTCTCTCTGCCCGTCTCTCAGCCCGTCTCTCTGCCCGTCTCTCTGCCCCCCGTCTCTCTGCCCGTCTCTCTGCCCCCCGTCTCTCTGCCCCCCGTCTCTCAGCCCGTCTCTCTGCCCGGCTCTCTGCCCCCCGTCTCTCTGCCCGTCTCTCTGCCCGTCTCTCTGCCCCCGTCTCTCTGCCCGTCTCTCTGCCCGTCTCTCTGCCCCCCGTCTCTCTGCCCGTCTCTCTGCCCCCCGTCTCTCTGCCCCCCGTCTCCCTGCCCCCCGTCTCCCTGCCCCCGTCTCTCTGCCCCCCGTCTCCCTGCCCCCCGTCTCTCTGCCCCCCGTCTCTCTGCCCCCCGTCTCTCTGCCCCCCGTCTCCCTGCCCCCCGTCTCTCTGCCCCCCGTCTCTCTGCCCGTCTCTCTGCCCCCCGTCTCTCTGCCCGTCTCTCTGCCCCCCGTCTCTCTGCCCCCCGTCTCTCTGCCCCCCGTCTCTCTGCCCCCCGTCTCTCTGCCCGTCTCTCTGCCCCCCGTCTCTCTGCCCGTCTCTCTGCCCCCCGTCTCTCTGCCCCCCGTCTCTCTGCCCGTCTCTCTGCCCCCCGTCTCTCTGCCCCCCGTCTCTCTGCCCCCTGTCTCTCTGCCCCCCGTCTCTCTGCCCCCTGTCTCTCTGCCCCCCGTCTCTCTGCCCGTCTCTCTGCCCGTCTCTCTGCCCCCCGTCTCTCTGCCCCCCGTCTCTCTGCCCCCCGTCTCTCTGCCCGTCTCTCTGCCCCCCGTCTCTCTGCCCCCCGTCTCTCTGCCCCCCGTCTCTCTGCCCGTCTCTCTGCCCCCCGTCTCTCTGCCCCCCGTCTCTCTGCCCGTCTCTCTGCCCCCCGTCTCTCTGCCCCCCGTCTCTCTGCCCCCCATCTCTCTGCCCCCCGTCTCTCTGCCCCCCGTCTCTCTGCCCGTCTCTCTGCCCCCCGTCTCTCTGCCCCCCGTCTCTCTGCCCGTCTCTCTGCCCCCCGTCTCTCTGCCCGTCTCTCTGCCCCCCGTCTCTCTGCCCCCCGTCTCTCTGCCCGTCTCTCTGCCCCCCGTCTCTCTGCCCCCCGTCTCTCTGCCCCCCGTCTCTCTGCCCGTCTCTCTGCCCCCCGTCTCTCTGCCCCCCGCCTCTCTGCCCCCCGTCTCTCTGCCCGTCTCTCTGCCCCCCGTCTCTCTGCCCCCCGTCTCTCTGCCCCCGTCTCTCTGCCTGTCTCTCTGCCCCCCGTCTCTCTGCCCCCCGTCTCTCTGCCCCCCGTCTCTCTGCCCGTCTCTCTGCCCCCGTCTCTCTGCCCCCCGTCTCTCTGCCCCCCGTCTCTCTGCCCGTCTCTCTGCCCCCCGTCTCTCTGCCCGTCTCTCTGCCCCCCGTCTCTCTGCCCCCCGTCTCTCTGCCCCCCGTCTCTCTGCCCCCCCGTCTCTCTGCCCCCCGTCTCTCTGCCCCCCGTCTCTCTGCCCCCCGTCTCTCTGCCTGTCTCTCAGCCCCCCGTCTCTCTGCCCGTCTCTCTGACCCCCGTCTCTCTGCCCGTCTCTCTGCCCCCCGTCTCTCTGCCCCCCGTCTCTCTGCCCCCCGTCTCTCTGCCCGTCTCTCTGCCCCCGTCTCTCTGCCCGTCTCTCTGCCCCCCGTCTCTCTGCCCCCCGTCTCTCTGCCCCCCGTCTCTCTGCCCCCCCGTCTCTCTGCCCCCCGTCTCTCTGCCCCCCGTCTCTCTGCCCCCCGTCTCTCAGCACCCCGTCTCTCTGCCCGTCTCTCTGCCCCCCGTCTCTCTGCCCCCCGTCTCTGTGTAGGGATATTGACTGTGACTCTGCTTTACATCAGGAATTCAGATTGTTTACTTTTCATAACAATGGATCCCACACCAGGAGGGTCCCACACTGAGGGGGTCCCACACTGAGGGGGTCCCACACTGAGAGAGTCTGACACTGAGGGGGTCCCACACTGAGAGGGTCTGACACTGAGAGGGTCTCACACTGAGAGAGTCCCACACTGAGAGGGTCCCACACTGAGAGGGTCCCACACTGAGAGGGTCCCACACTGTGAGGGTCCCACACTGAGAGGGTCTCACACTGAGAGGGTCTCACGCTGAGAGGGTCCCACACTGAGAGGGTCTCACACTGAGAGGGTCTCACACTGGGAGGGTCTCACACTGAGAGGGTCCCACACTGGGAGGGTCTCACACTGAGAGGGTCTGACACTGAGAGGGTCTCACACTGGGAGGGTCTCACACTGAGAGGGTCTCACACTGGGAGGGTCACCTACTGAGAGGGTCCCACACTGAGAGGGTCTGACACTGAGAAGGTCCACACTGAGAGGGGTCTCACACTGAGAGGGTCTCACACTGGGAGGGTCTCACACTGAGGGGGTCCCACACTGAGAGGGTCTGACACTGAGAGGGTCTCACACTGGGAGGGTCTCACACTGAGAGGGTCTCACACTGGGAGGGTCTCACACTGAGAGGGTCTCACACTGGGAGGGTCACCTACTGAGAGGGTCTCACACTGGGAGGGTCTCACACTGAGAGGGTCTCACACTGGGAGGGTCTCACACTGAGAGGGTCTCACACTGGGAGGGTCACCTACTGAGAGGGTCCCACACTGAGAGGGTCTGACACTGAGAGCATCCCACAGTGGGTGGGTCACACACTGAGAGGGTCCACACTGAGAGGGTCCACACTGAGAGGGTCTCAGACTGGAAGGGTCCCACACTGAGAGGGCCCCACACTGAGAATGTCCTACACTGAGGGGGACCCAAACTGAGATGGCCCCATACTGAGAAGGTCTCACACTGAGAGGGTCCCACACTGAGGGGGACCCACACTGAGAGGGTCCCACACTGAGGGGGACCCACACTGAGAGGGTCCCACACTAAGAGGGTCCCACACTGAGAGGGACTGACACTGAGAGGGTCCCACACTGAGAGGGTCCCACACTGAGAGGGTCCCACACTGAGAGGGTCTCACACTGAGAGGGTCCCACACTCAGAGGGTCCACTTTGAGAGGGTCCCACAATTGGAGGGTCCCACAATGAGGGTCCACACTTAGAGGGTCCACACTGAGAGGGTCCCACACTGAGATGGTCCACACTGAGAGGGTCCACACTGAGGGGGACCCACACTGAGAGGGTCCCACACTGAGAGGGGTCCACACTGAGAGGGTCCCACACTGAGATGGTCCACACTGAGAGGGTCCCACACTGAGAGGGTCTGACATTGAGTGGGGCCCACAATGAGAGGGCTCCATACTGAGACGGTCTCACACTGAGAGGGTCCCACACTGAGACGGTCCCACACTGAGAGGTTCCCACACTGAGAGGGTCCACACTGAGAGAGTCCCACACTGAGAGGGCCCCACACTGAGAGGGTCCTACACTGAGAATGTCCCACACTGGAAGGGTCCCACACTAAGAGAGCCCCACACAGATGGTCCCACACTGAGAGGGCCCCACACTGAGAGGGTCCACACTGAGAGGGTCCACACTGAGAGGGTCCCACACTGAGAGGGTCCACACTGAGAGGGTCCCACACTGAGAGGGTCCCACACTGAGAGGGTCCCAAACTGAGACTGTCCCACACTGGGAGAGTCCCACACTGAGAGGGTCCCAACACTGGGAGGGCTCCACACTGGGAGGATCCCACACTGAGACTGTCCCACACTGGGAGGGTCCCACACTGAGAGGGTCCCACTCTGATGGGGTCCCACACTGGGAGGGCCACACACTGAGAGGGTCTGACAATGAGAGGGTCCACACTGAGAGGTTCCCACAATGAGAGGGTCCCAAACTGAGACTGTCCCACACTGGGAGGGTCCCACACTGAGAAGGTCCCACACTGAGAGGGGCCCACGCTGAGATGGACCCACACTGAGAGGGTCCCACACTGAGAGTGTCCCACACTGAGAGGGTCCCACACTGATTGGGTCCCACACTGAGAGGGTCCCACACTGAGACGGTTTGACACTGAGAGAATCCACACTCAGAGGGCCCCACACTGAGAGGGTCTCACACTGAGGGTCCCACACTGATATGGTCCCACACTGGGAGGGACCCACACTGAGAGGGTCTAGCACTGATATGGTCCCACACTGAGAGGGTCCCACACTGAGACGGTCCCACACTGAGAGGGACCCACACTGAGAGGGTCTCACACTGAGAGCGTCTCACACTGAGAGAGCCCCACACTGAGAGGGTCCCACACTGATATGGTCCCACACTGAGACGGTCCCACACTGAGAGGGCCCCACACTGAGAGGGTCCTACACTGAGAATGTCCCACACTGGAAGGGTCCCACACTAAGAGAACCCCACACAGATGGTCCACACTGAGAGGTCTCACAATGAGAGGGTCCCACACTGAGAAGGTCCCACACGGAGAGGTTCCCACACTGTGAGGGTCCCACACTGAGAGGGTCCCACACTGGGAGGGTCCCACACTGAGAGGGTCCCACTCTGAGGGGGTCCCACACTGAGAGAGTCTGACACTTAGAGGGTCCATAGTGAGGCTCCCACACTGAGACGGTCCCACACTGAGAGGGTCCCACACTGATGGTCCCACACTGAGAGGGTCTGACACTGAGAGGGTCCCACACTGATGGTCCCACACTGAGTGGGTCCCACACTGAGAGGGTCCCACACTGATGGTCCCACACTGAGTGGGTCCCACACTGAGAGGGCCCCACACTGAGAGGGTCCCACACTGAGGGTCCCACACTGAGTGGGTCCCACACTGAGAGGGCCCCACACTGATAGGGTCTCACACTGGGAGGGTCCCACACTGAGAGAGTCTGACACTGAGAGGGTCCACACTGAGAGTGTCCCACACTGAGAGGTTCCCACACTGGGAGGGTCTACACTGAGAGGGTCCCACACTGAGAGGGTCCACACTGGGTGGGTCCACACTGGGAGTGTTCCACTCTGAGAGGGTCCCACATGCAAAGAGGGTCCCACAGACAGAGAGGGTTCCACACTGAGAGGGTCTGACACTGAGAGGGTCGCACACTGAGAGGGTCCACACTGGGTGGGTCCACAATGGGAGAGTGCCACACTGAGGGTCCCACACTGAGAGGGTCCACACTGGGTGGGTCCACAATGGGAGAGTGCCACACTGAGGGTCCCACACTGTGAGGGTCCCACACTGGGAGGGTCCCACACTGAGAGGGTCCCACATTGAGACGATCCCACACTGAGAGGGCCCCACACTGAGAGGGTCTCACACTGAGAGGGTCCCACTCTTAGGGGGTCCCACACTGAGAGAGTCTGACACTTAGAGGGTCCATAGTGAGGCTCCCACACTGAGACGGTCCCACACTGAGAGGTTCCCACACTGAGAGAGTCTGACACATAGAGGGTCCATAGTGAGGCTCCCACACTGTGAGGGTCCCACACTGAGAGGGTCCCACACTGATATGGTCCCACACTGGGAGGGACCCACGCTGAGAGAGTCTGACACTGAGAGGGTCCCACACTGATGGTCCCACACTGAGTGGGTCCCACACTGAGAGGGCCCCACACTGAGAGGGTCTGACACTGAGAGGGTCCCACACTGAGGGTCCCACACTGAGTGGGTCCCACACTGAGAGAGTCCCACTCTGGGAGGGTCCCACACTGAGAGGGCCCCACACTGAGAGGGTCTGACACTGAGAGGGTCCCACACTGATGGTCCCACACTGAGAGGGTCCCACACTGATGGTCCCACACTGAGTGGGTCCTACACTGGGAGGGTCCCACACTGAGAGAGTCTGACACTGAGAGGGTCCACACTGAGAGTGTCTCACACTGAGAGGTTCCCACACTGGGAGGGTCTACACTGAGATGGTCCCACACTGAGAGGTTCCACACTGAGAGGGTCCCACACTGAGAGGGCCTCACACTGAGAGGGTCTGACACTGAGATGGTCCCACACTGAGAGGGTCCCACACTGTGAGGGCCCCACACTGAGAGGGTCCCACACTGATGGTCCCACACTGAGAGGGCCCCACACTGAGAGGGTCCACACTGAGAGTGTCCCACACTGAGAGTGTCCCACACTGAGAGGGTCCCACACTGAGAGGGTCCCACACTGAGAGGGCCCCACACTGAGAGGGTCCACACTGCGAGTGTTCCACTCTGAGAGGGTCCCACATGCAAAGAGGGTCCCACAGACAGAGAGGGTTCCACACTGAGAGGGTCTGACACTGAGAGGGTCGCACACTGAGAGGGTCCACACTGGGTGGGTCCACAATGGGAGAGTGCCACACTGAGGGTCCCACACTGAGAGGGTCCCACACTGGGAGGGTCCCACACTGAGAGGGTCCCACATTGAGACGATCCCACACTGAGAGGGTCCCACACTGAGAGGGTCCCAAACTGAGACTGTCCCACACTGAGAGCGTCCCACTCTGATGGGGTCCCACACTGGGAGGGCCACACACTGAGAGGGTCTGACAATGAGAGGGTCCACACTGAGAGGTTCCCACAATGAGAGGGTCCCAAACTGAGACTGTCCCACACTGGGAGGGTCCCACACTGAGAAGGTCCCACACTGAGAGGGGCCCACACTGAGATGGACCCACACTGAGAGTTTCCCACACTGAGAGGGTCCCACACTGGGAGGGTCCCACACTGAGACGGCTTGACACTGAGAGAGTCCACACTCAGAGGGCCCCACACTGAGAGGGTCTGACACTGAGAGGGACCCACACTGAGGGACCCACACTGAGGGTCCCACACTGAGTGGGTCCCACACTGAGAGAGTCCCACTCTGGGAGGGTCCCACACTGAGTGGGTCCTACACTGAGAGGGCCCCACACTGAGAGGGACCCACACTGAGAGGGTCTCACACTGAGAGCGTCTCACACTGAGAGGGCCCCACACAGATATGGTCCCACACTGAGAGGGACCCACACTGAGAGGGTCCCACACTGAGAGGGCCCCACACTGATATGGTCCCACACTGAGTGTGTCCCACACTGAGACGGTCCCACACTGAGAGGGCCCCACACAGATATGGTCCCACACTGAGAGGGTCCCACACTGAGACGGTCCCACACTGAGAGGGTCCCACACTGATATGGTCCCACACTGGGAGGGTCCCACACTTAGAGAGTCTGACACTTAGAGGGTCCATAGTGAGGCTCCCACACTGAGAGGTTCCCACACTGAGAGAGTCCCACACTGAGAATGTCCCACACTGGAAGGGTCCCACACTAAGAGAACGCCACACAGATGGTCCCACACTGAGAGGGCTCCACACTGAGAGGTCTCACAATGAGAGGGTCCCACACTGAGAAGGTCCCACACGGAGAGGTTCCCTCACTGAGAGGGTCCCACACTGAGAGGGTCCCACACTGAGAGGGACCCACACTGAGAGGGCCCCACACTGGGAGGGTCCCAGACTGAGAGGGTCCCACTCTGAGGGGGTCCCACACTGAGAGAGTCTGACACTTAGAGGGTCCATACTGAGGCTCCCACACTGAGACGGTCCCACACTGAGAGGTTCCCACACTGAGAGAGTCCCACACTGAGAGGGTCCCACACTGATGGTCCCACACTGAGTGGGTCCCACACTGAGTGGGTCCCACACTGAGAGGGCCCCACACTGAGAGGGTCTCACACTGAGAGGGTCCCACACTGAGAGAGTCTGACACTGAGAGGGTCCACACTGAGAGTGTCCCACACTGAGAGGTTCCCACACTGGGAGGGTCTACACTGAGAGGGTCCACACTGAGAGTGTCCCACACTGAGAGGGTCCACACTGAGAGGGTCCACACTGAGAGGGCCCCACACTGAGAGGGTAAACACTGGGTGGTTCCACACTGGGAGTGTTCCACTCTGAGAGGGTCCCACATGCAAAGAGGGTCCCACAGACAGAGACGGTCTCACACTGAGAGGGTCTGACACTGAGAGGGTCCCACACTGAGGGTCCCACACTGAGTGGGTCCCACACTGAGAGAGTCCCACTCTGGGAGGGTCCCACACTGAGTGGGTCCTACACTGAGAGGGCCCCACACTGAGAGGGACCCACACTGAGAGGGTCTCACACTGAGAGGGTCTTACACTGAGAGGGTCCCACACTGATATGGTCCCACACTGAGAGGGTCCCACACTGAGACGGTCTCACACTGAGAGGGACCCACACTGAGAGAGTCCCACACTGAGAGGTTCCCACACTGGGTGGGTCCACACTGTGAGGGCCCCACACTGAGAGGGTCTCACACTGAGAGGGTCCCACACTGTGAGGGCCCCACACTGAGACGGTCTCACACTGAGAGGGTCCCACACTGAGAGGTTCCCACACTGAGAGAGTCCCACACTGAGAGGGCCCCACACTGGGAGGGTCCTACACTGAGAATGTCCCACACTGGAACGGTCCCACACTAAGAGAACCCCACACAGATGGTCCCACACTGAGAGGGCTCCACACTGAGAGGGTCTCACAATGAGAGGGTCCCACACTGAGAAGGTCTCACACAGAGAGGTTCCCACACTGAGAGGGTCCCACACTGAGAGGGTCCACACTGAGAGGGTCCCACACTGAGAGGGTCCCACACTGAGAGGGTCCCAAACTGAGACTGTCCCACACTGGGAGGGTCCCACACTGAGAGGGTCACAACACTGGGAGGGTTCCACACTGGGAGGATCCCAAACTGAGACTGTCCCACACTGGGAGGGTCCCACACTGAGAGGGTCCCACACTGAGAGGTTCCCACACTGAGAGGTTCCCACGCTGAGAGGGTGCAACTCTGAGGGGGTCCCACACTGAGAAGGTCCCACACTGAGAGGGGCCCACACTGAGAGGGGCCCACACTGAGAGGGTCCACACTGAGAGGGTCCCACACTGGGAGGATCCCACACTGAGAGGGTCCCACACTGAGAGGGCCCCACACTGAGAAGGTTTGACACTGAGAAAGTCCACACTCAGAGGGTCCCCATTGAGAGGGTCCCACGCTGAGAGGGTCTGACACTGAGAGGGGTCCACGCTGAGATGGACCCACACTGAGAGGGTCCCACACTGAGAGTGTCCCACACTGAGAGGGTCCCACACTGAGAGGGTCCCACACTGAGAGTGTCCCACACTGAGAGGGTCCCACACTGATTGGGTCCCACACTGAGAGGGTCCCACACTGAGACGGCTTGACACTGAGAGAGTCCACACTCAGAGGGCTCCACACTGAGAGGGTCTCACACTGAGGGTCCCACACTGATATGGTCCCACACTGGGAGGGACCCACACTGAGAGAGTCTGACACGTAGAGGGTCCACAGTGAGGTTCCCACACTTAGAGGGCCCCACACTGTGAGGGCCCCACACTGTGAGGGCCCCACACTGAGAGGGTCTCACACTGAGAGGGTCTCACACTGAGAGGGCCCCACACTGATAGGGTCTGACACTGAGAGGGACCCACACTGAGAGGGTCTCACACTGAGAGCGTCTTACACTGAGAGGGACCCACACTGAGAGGGTCCCACACTGCGAGGGTCCCACACTGATATGGTCCCACACTGAGAGGGTCCCACACTGAGAGGGCCCCACACTGAGAGGGTCTCACACTGAGAGGGTCCACACTGAGAGGGTCTGACACTGAGAGGGCCCCACACTGAGAGGGTCCACACTGAGAGGGTCCACACTGAGAGGGTCCCACACTGTGCGGGTCTGACACTGAAAGGGCCCCACACTGAGAGGGTCCCACACTGAGAGGGTCTAACACTGAGAGGGTCCCACACTGAGAGGGTCCCAAACTGAGACTGTCCCACACTGGGTTGGTCCCACACTGAGAGGGTCCCAACACTGAGAGGGTCCCACACTGAGAGGGTCCAAAACTGAGACTGTCCCACACTGGGAGGGTCCCACACTGAGAGGGTCCCACTCTGATGGGGTCCCACACTAGGAGGGCCACACACTGAGAGGGTCTGACAATGAGAGGGTCCACACTGAGAGGGTCCCACAATAAGAGGGTCCCAAACTGAGACTGTCCCACACATGGAGGGTCCCACACTGAGAGGGTCCCTCACTGAGAGGGGCCCACACTGAGAGGGTCTGACACTGAGAGGGGCCCATGCTGAGATGGACCCACACTGAGAGGGTCCCACACTGAGAGTGTCCCACACTGATTGGGTCCCACACTGATTGGGTCCCACACTGAGAGGGTCCCACACTGAGACGGTTTGACACTGAGAGAGTCCACACTCTGAGGGCCCCACACTGAGAGGGTCTCACACTGAGGGTCCCACACTGATGTGGTCCCACACTGGGAGGGACCCACACTGAGAGGGCCCCACACTGAGAGGGTCCCACACTGAGAGGGTCCCACACTGAGAGGGTCCCACACTGAGAGAGCCCCACACTGAGAGGGTCCCAGACTGAGAGGGTCCCACACTGAGAGAGTCCCACACTGAGAGGGCCCCACACTGAGAGGGTCCCACACTGAGAGGGTCCCACACTGAGAGGGCCCCACACTGAGAGGGTCCACACTGGGAGGGACCCACACTGAGAGGGCCCCACACTGAGAGGGTCCCACACTGAGAGGTTCCCACACTGAGAGAGTCCCACACTGAGAGAGTCCCACACTGAGAGGGCCCCACACTGGGAGGGTCCCACACTGAGAATGTCCCACACTGGAAGGGTTCCACACTAAGAGAGCCCCACACAGATGGTCCCACACTGAGAGAGTCCCACACTGAGAGAGTCCCACACTGAGAGAGTCCCACACTGAGAGGGCCCCACACTGGGAGGGTCCCACACTGAGAGAGTCCCACACTGAGAGGTTCTCACACTGAGAGAGTCCCACACTGAGAGGTTCCAACACTGAGAGAGTCCCACACTGAGAGAGTCCCACACTGGGAGGGTCCTACACTGAGAATGTCCCACACTGGAAGGGTTCCACACTAAGAGAGCCCCACACAGATGGTCCCACACTGAGAGGGCTCCACACTGAGAGGGTCTCACAATGAGAGTGTCCCACACTGAGAGGGTCCCACACAGAGAGGGTCTGACACTGAGAGGGTCCCACACTGAGAGGGTCCACACTGAGAGGGTCCCACACTGGGAGGGTCCCACACTGAGAGGGTCCCACACTGAGAGGGCCCCACACTGAGAGGGTCCCACACTGAGAGGGTCCCACACTGGGAGGGTCTCATACTGGGAGGGTCCCACACTGAGAGGGTCTCACACTGAGAGGGTCCTCCCTGCTGGTACTACCCAATAAGTTGTGTCTGGGGTGGAACTTAAACTCTGCACTGTTTTGTAACAGAGTGAATTTGCTGTTACCACTGCCTCCTTGCTGAAATGTTTGGCCAATTCTCCAATTGCAGTTTGTAATGTTGAACATTGAAATTAACCATCCTGCCGATGCTGCAAAACAGAAATTGCTTATTTTAACGTGTTTGAAAGACATTTCACAGCTGGAAGATTTAAAGAGGATATGAAGAGAGGTTCAGTTTTCTTGAAAGTACTCAAGTAAAGACCGCTGACAGAGCTAAACGAGGATTAAATTCCTCCAGCACATCTTTAACCTACTAATCCTCCCTGTTGTAATATCCAGAGCTTCGAGCTTTCATCAATATTTAGAATAGAGATGATTTCTGCATTCTCATAAAACATTTCATTCCCTCAGCAATTATCGTTCTTCAAACAACCTGTGGATGAAATGCAGTGGGTTTCTTTGAACTATTATCCTGGTTTGGGAGACAGACGTAAGATGCTGGCTAACTCAGGCCAGTCATAGTTGAAAGGAATAGACTCATTATCCAGGGAGTGTTTGATGAGGAGAGTGTAGAAGGAGCTTTACTTTGCATTTTACCCTCTGCTGTAACTCTCCTGGGATTGTTTGTTGGGGACAATATTTGATGCAGCCAGTGTAGAGGCGTTCAGTGCAGAGGGGGACAGTGTGGAGGGGGTCAGTGTAGAGGGGAACAGTGTAGAGGGCGGCAGTGTAGAGGGGTTCAGTGTAGAGGGGGTCAGTGTAGAGGGGGATAGTGTAGAGGGGGACAGTGTAGAGGGGGTCAGTGTAGAGGGGGTTAGTGCAGAGGGGAACAGTGTAGAGTGCGGCAGTGTAGAGGGGTTCAGTGTAGATGGGAACAGTGTAGAGGGGGACAGTGTAGAGGGGGTCAGTGTAGTGGGGGTCAGTGTAGAGGGGGACAGTGTAGAGGGGGACAGTGTAGAGGGGGACAGTGTAGAGGGTGTCAGTGTAGAGGGGTTCAGTGTAGATGGGGACAGTGTAGAGGGGGTCAGTGTAGAGGGGGTCAGTGTAGTGGGGGTCAGTGTAGAGGGGTTCAGTGTAGATGGGGACAGTGTAGAGGGGGTCAGTGTAGTGGGGGTCAGTGTAGAGGGGGACAGTGTAGAGGGGGACAGAATAGAGGGGGACAGTGTAGAGGGGGTCAGTGTAGAGGGGGACTGTGTAGAAGGGGACAGTGTAGAGGGGGACAGTGTAGAGGAGGTCAGTGTAGAGGGGGTCAGTGTAGAGGGGAACAGTATAGAGGGGGGCAGTGTAGAGGGGGTCTGTGCAGAGGGGGACAGTGTAGAGGGGGAACAGTGTAGAGGGGGAACAGTGTAGAGGGGGGCAGTGTAGAGGGGGACTGTGTAGAAGGGGACGGTGTAGAGGGGGTCAGTGTAGTGGGGGTCAGTGTAGAGGGGGTCAGTGTAGAGAGGGTCTGTGCAGAGGGGGACCAGTGTAGAGGGGGGCAGTGTAGAGGGGGTCAATGTAGAGGGGGATAGTGTAGAGGGGGTCAGTGTAGAGAGGGTCAGTGTAGAGGGGGTCAGTGTAGAGGGGGTCAATGTAGAGGGGGACAGTGTAGAGGGGGTCAGTGTAGAGGGGGGCAGTGTAGAGGGGGACAGTGTAGAGGGGGACAGTGTAGAGGGGGGACAGTGCAGAAGGGGACAGTGTAGACGGGGACAGTGTAGAGGGGGGACAGTGCAGAAGGGGACAGTGTAGACGGGGACAGTGTAGAGGCGGACAATGTAGAAGGGGGCCGTGTAGAGGGGGACAGTGTAGAGGGGGGGCAGTGTAGAGGAGGTCAGTGTAGAGGGGGTCAGTGTAGAGGGGAACAGTATAGAGGGGGGCAGTGTAGAGGGGGTCTGTGCAGAGGGGGACAGTGTAGAGGGGGAACAGTGTAGAGGGGGAACAGTGTAGAGGGGGGCAGTGTAGAGGGGGACTGTGTAGAAGGGGACGGTGTAGAGGGGGTCAGTGTAGTGGGGGTCAGTGTAGAGGGGGTCAGTGTAGAGAGGGTCTGTGCAGAGGGGGACCAGTGTAGAGGGGGGCAGTGTAGAGGGGGTCAATGTAGAGGGGGATAGTGTAGAGGGGGTCAGTGTAGAGAGGGTCAGTGTAGAGGGGGTCAGTGTAGAGGGGGTCAATGTAGAGGGGGATAGTGTAGAGGGGGACAGTGTAGAGGGGGGCAGTGTAGAGGGGGACAGTGTAGAGGGGGTCAGTGTAGAGGGGGTCAGTGTAGAGGGGGTCAGTGTAGAGGGGGTCAGTGCAGGGGGGGTCAGTGTAGAGGGGGTCAGTGCAGAGGGGGTCAGTGTAGAGGGGGTCAGTGTAGAGGGGGTCAGTGCAGGGGGGGACAGTGTAGAGGGGGGCAGTGTAGAGGGGGACAGTGTAGAGGGGGGTCAGTGTAGAGGGGGTCATTGTAGAGGGGGGTCAGTGTAGAGAGGGTCAGTGTAGAGGGGGGCAGTGTAGAGGGGGGTCAGTGTAGAGAGGGTCAGTGTAGAGGGGGGCAGTGTAGAGGGGGGTCAGTGTAGAGGGGGTCAGTGTAGAGGGGGAACAGTGTAGAGGGGGAACAGTGTAGAGGGGGGCAGTGTAGAGGGGGTCAGTGCAGAGGGTGTCAGTGCAGAGGGGGTCAGTGCAGGGGGGGACAGTGTAGAGGGGGGCAGTGTAGAGGGGGTCAGTGTAGAGGGGGTCATTGTAGTGGGGGTCAGTGTAGAGGGGGGTCAGTGTAGAGAGGGTCAGTGTAGAGGGGGGCAGTGTAGAGGGGGGTCAGTGTAGAGGGGGTCAGTGTAGAGTGCGTCAATGGAGAGAGGGTCTGTGCAGAGGGGGACAGTGTAGAGGGGGACAGTGTAGAGGGGGGACAGTGTAGAAGGGGACAGTGTAGAGGGGGACAGTGTAGAGGGGGACAATGTAGAAGGGGGCAGTGTAGAGGGGGACAGTGTAGAGGGGGGCAGTGCAGAGGGGGTCACTGTAGAGGGGGACAGTGTAGAGGGGGGCAGTGTAGAGGGGGTCAGTGTAGAGGGGGTCAGTGTAGAGGGGGACAGAGTAGAGGGGATCAGTGTAGAGGGGGTCAGTGTAGAGGGGGTCAGTGTAGAGGGGGACTTTGTAGAAGGGGACAGTGTAGAGGGGGTCAGTGTAGAGGGGGTCAGTGTAGAGGGGGATAGTGTAGAGGGGGACAGAGTAGAGGGGGACAGTGTAGAGGGGGTCAGTGTAGAGGGGAACTTTGTAGAAGGGGACAGTGTAGAGGGGGTCAGTGTAGAGGGGGTCAGTGTAGAGGGGGATAGTGTAGAGGGGGACAGAGTAGAGGGGGTCAGTGTAGAGGGGGTCAGTGTAGAGGGGGTCAGTGTAGAGGGGGTCAGTGTAGAGGGGGACTTTGTAGAAGGGGACAGTGTAGAGGGGGACAGAGTAGAGGGGGTCAGTGTAGAGGGGAACAGTATAGAGGGGGACTGTGTAGAAGGGGACCGTGTAGAGGAGGACAGTGTAGAGGGGGTCAGCTTAGAGGGGGACTGTGTGGAGGGGGTCAGTGTAGGGGGGGCATTGTAGAGGAGGTCAGTGTAGAGGGGGAACAGTGTAGAGGGGACAGTGTAGAGGGGGGCAGTGTAGAGGGGGACAGTGTAGAGGGGGGACAGTGTAGAGGGGGAGAGTGTAGAGGGGGACAGTGTAGAGGGGGTCAGTGTAGAGGGGTGCAGTGTAGAGGGGGACAGTGTAGAGGGGTGCAGTGTAGAGGGGGAGAGTGTAGAGGGGGACAGTGTAGAGGGGGACAGTGTAGAGGGGGGACAGTGTAGAAGGGGACAGTGTAGAGGGGGGCAGTGCAGAGGGGGTCAGTGTAGAGGGGGACAGTGTAGAGGGGGTCAGTGTAGAGGGGGTCAGTGTAGAGGGGGTCAGTGTAGAGGGGGACAGTGTAGAGGGGGTCAGTGTAGAGGGGGACAGAGTAGAGGGGGTCAGTGTAGAGGGGGTCAGTGTAGAGGGGGTCAGTGTAGAGGGGGACAGTGTAGAGGGTGGCAGTGCAGAGGGGGTCAGTGTAGAGGGGGGCAGTGTAGATGGGGACAGAGTAGAGGGGGACAGTGTAGAGGGGGACAGTGTAGAGGGGGTCAGTGTAGAGGGGGTCAGTGTTGTGGGGGTCAGTGTAGAGGGGGACAGAGTAGAGGGGGACAGTGTAGAGGGGGTCAGTGTAGAGGGGGGTCAGTGTAGAGGGGGACAGAGTAGAGGGGGTCAGTGTAGAGGGGGACAGTGTAGAGGGGGTCAGTGTAGAGGGGGTCAGTGTAGTGGGGGTCAGTGTAGAGGGGGACAGAGTAGAGGGGGTCAGTGTAGAGGGGGTCAGTGTAGAGGGGGACAGTGTAGAGGGGGACTGTGTAGAAGGGGACAGTGTAGAGGGGGTCAGTGTAGAGGGGGACAGTGTAGAGGGGGTCAGTGTAGTGGGGGGCAGTGTCGAGGGGGTCAGTGTAGAGGGGGTCAGTGTAGTGGGGGGCAGTGTAGAGGGGGAACAGTGTAGAGGGGGTCAGTGTAGTGGGGGGCAGTGTAGAGGGGGAACAGTGTAGAGGGGGTCAGTGTAGTGGGGGGCAGTGTAGAGGGGGTCAGTGTAGAGGGGAACAGTATAGAGGGGGTCAGTGTAGAGGGGGACAGTGTAGAGGGGGTCAGTGTAGAGAGGGTCAGTGTAGTGGGGGTCAGTGTAGAGGGGGTCAGTGTAGAGGGGGGGTCAGTGTAGAGGGGGTCCGTGTAGAGGGGAGTCAGTGTAGAGGGGGTCAGTGTAGAGGGGAGTCAGTGTAGAGGGGGTCAGTGTAGAGGGGGGTCAGTGTAGAGGGGGGTCAGTGTAGAGGGGGTCCGTGTAGAGGGGGTCAGTGTAGAGAGGGTCAGTGTAGAGGGGGACAGTGTAGAGGGGGACAGTGTAGAGGGGGACAGTATAGAGGGGAACAGTGTAGAGGCGGGGTCAGTGTAGAGGGGGTCAGTGTAGAGTGGGTCAGTGTAGAGAGGGTCTGTGCAGAGGGGGGCCAGTGTAGTGGGGGGCCAGTGTAGTGGGGGACAGTGTAGAGGGGGTCCGTGTAGAGGGGGTCAGTGTAGAGAGGGTCAGTGTAGAGGGGGACAGTGTAGAGGGGGACAGTGTAGAGGGAGTCAGTGTAGAGGGGGACAGTATAGAGGGGGACAGTGTAGAGGGGGGGTCAGTGTAGAGGGGGTCAGTGTAGAGTGGGTCAGTGTAGAGAGGGTCTGTGCAGAGGGGGGCCAGTGTAGTGGGGGACAGTGTAGAGGGGGTCCGTGTAGAGGGGGTCAGTGTAGAGAGGGTCAGTGTAGAGGGGGACAGTGTAGAGGGGGACAGTGTAGAGGGAGTCAGTGTAGAGGGGGACAGTGTAGAGGGGGACAGTGTAGAGGGGGGGGTCAGTGTAGAGGGGGTCAGTGTAGAGAGGGTCTGTGCAGAGGGGGACAGTGTAGAGGGGCACAGTGTAGAGGGGGTCAGTGTAGAGGGGGACAGTGTAGAAGAGGACAGTTTAGAGGGGGACAGTGTGGATGGGGTCAGTGTAGAGGGGGGCAGTGTAGTGGGGGTCAGTGTAGAGGGGGACAGTGTAGAGGGGGACAGTGTAGAGGGGGGTCAGTGCAGAGGGGGTCAGTGTAGAGGGGGTCAATGTAGAGGGGGATAGTGTAGTGGGGGACAGTGTAGAGGGGGGTCAGTGTAGAGGGGGGCAGTGTAGAGAGGGTCAGTGTAGTGGGGGTCAGTGTAGAGAGGGTCTGTGCAGAGGGGGGGCAGTGTAGAGGGGGGCAGTGTAGAGGGGGACAGTGTAGAGGGGGGTCAGTGTAGAGGGGGTCAGTGTAGAGAGGGTCAGTGTAGTGGGGGTCAGTGTAGAGGGGGTCAGTGTAGAGAGGGTCTGTGCAGAGGGGGGGCAGTGTAGAGGGGGGCAGTGTAGAGGGGGACAGTGTAGAGGGGGGCAGTGTAGAGGGGGGCAGTGTAGAGGGGGGCAGTGTAGAGGGGACAGTGTAGAGGGGGACAGTGCAGATGGGGTCAGTGTAGAGGGGGACTGTGTAGAGGGGGTCAGTGTAGAGGGGGACAGTGTATAGGGGGTCAGTGTAGAGGGGGACAGTGTAGAGGGGGTCAGTGTAGAGGGGGTCAGTGTAGAGGGGGTCAGTGTAGTGGGGGTCAGTGTAGAGGGGGACAGAGTAGAGGGGGACAGTGTAGAGGGGGTCAGTGTAGAGGGGGGTCAGTGTAGAGGGGGACAGAGTAGAGGGGGTCAGTGTAGAGGGGGTCAGTGTAGAGGGGGACAGTGTAGAGGGGGACTGTGTAGAAGGGGACAGTGTAGAGGGGGACAGTGTAGAGGGGGTCAGTGTAGAGGGGGGCAGTGTAGAGGGGGTCAGTGTAGTGGGGGGCAGTGTAGAGGGGGTCAGTGTAGAGGGGGTCTGTGTAGAAGGGGACGGTGTAGAAGGGGACAGTGTAGAGAGGGTCAGTGTAGAGGGGGTCAGTGTAGAGGGGGTCAGTGTAGAGGGGGACAGTGTAGAGGGAGTCAGTGTAGAGGGGGACAGTATAGAGGGGGACAGTGTAGAGGGGGGGTCAGTGTAGAGGGGGTCAGTGTAGAGAGGGTCAGTGTAGTGGGGGTCAGTGTAGAGGGGGTCAGTGTAGAGAGGGTCTGTGCAGAGGGGGGGCAGTGTAGAGGGGGTCCGTGTAGAGGGGGGTCAGTGTAGAGGGGGTCCGTGTAGAGGGGAGTCAGTGTAGAGGGGGTCAGTGTAGAGGGGGACAGTGTAGAGGGGGACAGTGTAGAGGGAGTCAGTGTAGAGGGGGGTCAGTGTAGAGGGGGGTCAGTGTAGAGGGGGTCCGTGTAGAGGGGGTCAGTGTAGAGAGGGTCAGTGTAGAGGGGGACAGTGTAGAGGGGGACAGTGTAGAGGGGGACAGTATAGAGGGGGACAGTGTAGAGGGGGGGTCAGTGTAGAGGGGGTCAGTGTAGAGTGGGTCAGTGTAGAGAGGGTCTGTGCAGAGGGGGGCCAGTGTAGTGGGGGACAGTGTAGAGGGGGACAGTGTAGAGGGGGGGGGTCAGTGTAGAGGGGGTCAGTGTAGAGGGGGACAGTGTAGAGGGGCACAGTGTAGAGGGGGTCAGTGTAGAGGGGGACAGTGTAGAAGAGGACAGTGTAGAGGGGGACAGTGTGGAGGGGGTCAGTGTAGAGGGGGGCAGTGTCGTGGGGGTCAGTGTAGAGGGGGACAGTGTAGAGGGGGGTCAGTGCAGAGGGGGTCAGTGTAGAGGGGGTCAATGTAGAGGGGGATTGTGTAGAGGGGGACAGTGTAGAGGGGGGCAGTGTAGAGGGGGACAGTGTAGAGGGGGGCAGTGCAGAGGGGGGTCAGTGTAGAGGGGGTCAATGTAGAGGGCGATAGTGTAGAGGGGGACAGTGTAGAGGGGGGTCAGTGTAGAGGGGGACAGTGTAGAGGGGGACAGTGTAGAGGGGGACAGAGTAGAGGGGGGTCAGTGTAGAGGCGGACAGTGTAGAGGGAGACAGTGTAGAGGGGGACAGTGTAGAGGGGGGTCAGTGTAGAGGGGGTCAGTGTAGAGGGGGTCAGTGCAGAGCGGGTCAGTGCAGGGGGGGACAGTGTAGAGGGGGTCAGTGTAGAGGGGGACAGTGTAGAGGGGGTCAGTGTAGAGGGGGGGCAGTGTAGAGGGGGTCAGTGTAGAGGGGGGTCAGTGTAGAGGGGGTCAGTGTAGAGGGGGTCCGTGTAGAGAGAGTCAGTGTAGAGGGGGGCAGTGTAGAGGGGGTCAGTGTAGAGGGGGGTCAGTGTAGAGGGGGTCAGTGTAGAGAGGGTCAGTGTAGAGGGGGTCAGTGTAGAGGGGGTCCGTGTAGAGAGAGTCAGTGTAGAGGGGGACGGTGTAGAGGGGGACAGTGTAGAGGGGGTCAGTGTAGAGGGGGACTGTGTAGAGGGGGGTCAGTGCAGAGGGGGTCAGTGTAGAGGGGGTCAATGTAGAGGGGGTCCATGTAGAGGGGGTCAGTGTAGAGAGGGTCAGTGTAGAGGGGGACAGTGTAGAGGGTGACAGTGTAGAGGGAGTCAGTGTAGAGGGGGACAGTATAGAGGGGGACAGTGTAGAGGGGGGGTCAGTGTAGAGGGGGTCGGTGTAGAGTGGGTCAGTGTCGAGAGGGTCTGTGCAGAGGGGGGCCAGTGTAGTGGGGGACAGTGTAGAGGGGGTCCGTGTAGAGGGGGTCAGTGTAGAGAGGGTCAGTGTAGAGGGGGACAGTGTAGAGGGGGACAGTGTAGAGGGAGTCAGTGTAGAGGGGGACAGTGTAGAGGGGGACAGTGTAGAGTGGGGGGTCAGTGTAGAGGGGGTCAGTGTAGAGAGGGTCTGTGCAGAGGGGGACAGTGTAGAGGGGGACAGTGTGGAGGGGGTCAGTGTAGAGGGGGTCAGTGTAGAGGGGGTCAATGTAGAGGGGGATAGTGTAGAGGGGGACAGTGTAGAGGGGGGCAGTGTAGAGGGGGACAGTGTAGAGCGGGACAGTGTAGAGGGGGACAGTGTAGAGGGGGGACAGTGTAGAAGGGGACAGTGTAGACGGGGACAGTGTAGAGGCGGACAATGTAGAAGGGAGCCGTGTAGAGGGGGACAGTGTAGAGGGAGTCAGTGTAGAGGGGGACAGTGTAGAGGGGGTCAGTGTAGAGGTGGTCAGTGTAGAGGGGGTCAGTGCAGAGGGGGGGCAGTGTAGAGGGGGTCAGTGTAGAGGGGGTCAGTGTAGAGGGGGGCAGTGTAGAGGGGGACAGTGTAGAGGGGGTCAGTGTAGAGGGGGGTCAGTGTAGAGGGGGTCAGTGTAGAGGGGGGTCAGTGTAGAGGGGGTCAGTGTAGAGGGGGACAGTGTAGAGGGGGACAGTGTGGAGGGGGTCAGTGTAGAGGGGGTCAGTGTAGAGGGGGTCAATGTAGAGGGGGATAGTGTAGAGGGGGGTCAGTGTAGAGGGGGGGCAGTGTAGAGGGGGTCAGTGTAGAGGGGGGTCAGTGTAGAGGGGGTCAGTGTAGAGGGGGGTCAGTGTAGAGGGGGTCAGTGTAGAGGGGGACAGTGTAGAGGGGGACAGTGTGGAGGGGGTCAGTGTAGAGGGGGTCAGTGTAGAGGGGGTCAATGTAGAGGGGGATAGTGTAGAGGGGGACAGTGTAGTGGGGGGCAGTGTAGAGGGGGACAGTGTAGAGCGGGACAGTGTAGAGGGGGACAGTGTAGAGGGGGGACAGTGTAGAAGGGGACAGTGTAGACGGGGACAGTGTAGAGGCGGACAATGTAGAAGGGAGCCGTGTAGAGGGGGACAGTGTAGAGGGGGTCAGTGCAGAGTGGGTCAGTGTAGAGGGGGTCAGTGTAGAGGGGGTCAGTGTAGAGGGGGGGCAGTGTAGAGGGGGTCAGTGTAGAGGTGGTCAGTGTAGAGGGGGTCAGTGCAGAGGGGGGCAGTGTAGAGGGGGTCAGTGTAGAGGGGGTCAGTGTAGAGGGGGGCAGTGTAGAGGGGGACAGTGTAGAGGGGGTCAGTGTAGAGGGGGGGCAGTGTAGAGGGGGTCAGTGTAGAGGGGGGTCAGTGTAGAGGGGGTCAGTGTAGAGGGGGGTCAGTGTAGAGGGGGTCAGTGTAGAGGGGGTCAGTGTAGAGGGGGACGGTGTAGAGGGGCACAGTGTAGAGGGAGTCAGTGTAGAGGGGGACAGTGTAGAGGGGGGTCAGTGTAGAGAGGGTCTGTGCAGAGCTGGACAGTGTAGAGGTGATCAGTGTAGAGGGGGACAGTGTAGAGGAGGACAGTGTATAGGGGGGTCAGTGTAGAGGGGGACTGTGTGGAGGGGGTCAGTGTAGGGGGGGGCAGTGTAGAGGGGGACAGTGTATGGGGGTCAGTGTAGAGGGGGTCAATGTAGGGGGGGATAGTGTAGAGGGGGGCAGTGTAGAGGGGGACAGTGTAGAGGGGGACAGTGTAGAGGGGGGACAGTGTATAAGGGGACAGTGTAGAGGGGGTCAGTGTAGAGGGGGACAGTGTAGAGGGGGACAGTGTAGAGGGGGACAGTGTAGAGGGGGGCAGTGTAGAGGGGGACTGTGTAGAGGGGGACAGTGTAGAGGGGGGCAGTGTAGAGGGGGACAGTGTAGAGGGGGGCAGTGTAGAGGGGGTCAGTGTAGAGGGGGTCAGTGTAGAGAGGGTCAGTGTAGAGGGGGACAGTGTAGAGGGGGACAGTGTAGATGAGGACAGTGTAGAGGGGGGTCAGTGTAGAGGGGGGCAGTGTAGGGGGGGACAGTGTAGAGGGGGACAGTGTAGAGGGGGGACAGTGTAGAAGGGGACAGTGTAGACGGGGACAGTGTAGAGGCGGACAATGTAGAAGGGGGCAGTGTAGAGGGGGACAGTGTAGAGGGGGACAGTGTAGAGGGGGGCAGTGTAGAAGGGGGCAGTGTAGAGAGGGTCAGTGTAGAGGGGGGTCAGTGTAGAGGGGGTCAGTGTAGAGGGGGTCAGTGTAGAGAGGGTCAGTGTAGAGGGGGTCAGTGTAGAGGGGGGTCAGTGTAGAGGGGGTCAGTGTAGAGGGGGTCAGTGTAGAGAGGGTCAGTGTAGAGGGGGGCAGTGTAGAGGGGGTCAGTGTAGAGGGGGGTCAGTGTAGAGGGGGGTCAGTGTAGAGAGGGTCAGTGTAGTGGGGGTCAGTGTAGAGGGGGTCAGTGTAGAGGGGGTCAGTGTAGAGAGGGTCGGTGTAGAGGGGGACGCTGTAGAGAGGGTCGGTGTAGAGGGGGACGGTGTAGAGGGGCACAGTGTAGAGGGAGTCAGTGTAGAGGGGGGGCAGTGTAGAGGGGGTCAGTGTAGAGGGGGTCAGTGTAGTGGGGGGCAGTGTAGAGGGGGACAGTGTAGAGGGGGGTCAGTGTAGAGGGGGTCAGTGTAGAGGGGGTCCGTGTAGAGAGGGTCAGTGTAGAGGGGGGGCAGTGTAGAGGGGGGTCAGTGTAGAGGGGGTCAGTGTAGAGGGGGTCCGTGTAGAGAGGGTCAGTGTAGAGGGGGGGCAGTGTAGAGGGGGGTCAGTGTAGAGGGGGGTCAGTGTAGAGGGGGTCAGTGTAGAGGGGGTCAGTGTAGAGAGGGTCAGTGTAGAGGGGGACAGTGTAGAGGGGGTCAGTGTAGAGGGGGGTCAGTGTAGAGGGGAGTCTGTGTAGAGGGGGTCAGTGTAGAGAGGGTCAGTGTAGTGGGGGTCAGTGTAGAGGGGGTCAGTGTAGAGTGGGTCAGTGTAGAGAGGGTCTGTGCAGAGGGGGACAGTGTAGAGGGGGGTCAGTGTAGAGGGGGACAGTGTAGAGAGGGTCAGTGTAGTGGGGGTCAGTGTAGAGGGGGTCAGTGTAGAGGGGGTCAGTGTAGTGGGGGACAGTGCAGAGGGGGGTCAGTGCAGAGGGGGTCAGTGTAGAGGGGGTCAATGTAGAGGGGGATAGTGTAGAGGGGGACAGTGTAGAGGGGGGCAGTGTAGAGGGGGACAGTGTAGAGGGGGGCAGTGTAGAGGGGGTCAATGTAGAGGGGGATAGTGTAGAGGGGGACAGTGTAGAGGGGGGCAGTGTAGAGGGGGACAGTGTAGAGGGGGGCAGTGCAGAGGGGGGTCAGTGTAGAGGGGGTCAATGTAGAGGGCGATAGTGTAGAGGGGGACAGTGTAGAGGGGGGTCAGTGTAGAGGGGGACAGTGTAGAGGGGGACAGTGTAGAGGGTGACAGTGTAGAGGGGGGTCAGTGTAGAGGCGGACAGTGTAGAGGGAGACAGTGTAGAGGGGGACAGTGTAGAGGGGGGTCAGTGTAGAGGGGGTCAGTGTAGAGGGGGTCAGTGCAGAGCGGGTCAGTGCAGGGGGGGACAGTGTAGAGGGGGTCAGTGTAGAGGGGGACAGTGTAGAGGGGGTCAGTGTAGAGGGGGGGCAGTGTAGAGGGGGTCAGTGTAGAGGGGGGTCAGTGTAGAGGGGGTCAGTGTAGAGGGGGTCCGTGTAGAGAGAGTCAGTGTAGAGGGGGGCAGTGTAGAGGGGGTCAGTGTAGAGGGGGGTCAGTGTAGAGGGGGTCAGTGTCGAGGGGGTCAGTGTAGAGAGGGTCAGTGTAGAGGGGGTCAGTGTAGAGGGGGTCCGTGTAGAGAGAGTCAGTGTAGAGGGGGACGGTGTAGAGGGGGACAGTGTAGAGGGGGTCAGTGTAGAGGGGGACTGTGTAGAGGGGGGTCAGTGCAGAGGGGGTCAGTGTAGAGGGGGTCAATGTAGAGGGGGTCCATGTAGAGGGGGTCAGTGTAGAGAGGGTCAGTGTAGAGGGGGACAGTGTAGAGGGGGACAGTGTAGAGGGAGTCAGTGTAGCGGGGGACAGTATAGAGGGGGACAGTGTAGAGGGGGGGTCAGTGTAGAGGGGGTCGGTGTAGAGTGGGTCAGTGTCGAGAGGGTCTGTGCAGAGGGGGGCCAGTGTAGTGGGGGACAGTGTAGAGGGGGTCCGTGTAGAGGGGGTCAGTGTAGAGAGGGTCAGTGTAGAGGGGGACAGTGTAGAGGGGGACAGTGTAGAGGGAGTCAGTGTAGAGGGGGACAGTGTAGAGGGGGACAGTGTAGAGTGGGGGGTCAGTGTAGAGGGGGTCAGTGTAGAGAGGGTCTGTGCAGAGGGGGACAGTGTAGAGGGGGACAGTGTGGAGGGGGTCAGTGTGGAGGGGGTCAGTGTAGAGGGGGTCAATGTAGAGGGGGATAGTGTAGAGGGGGACAGTGTAGAGGGGGGCAGTGTAGAGGGGGACAGTGTAGAGGGGGACAGTGTAGAGGGGGGACAGTGTAGAAGGGGACAGTGTAGACGGGGACAGTGTAGAGGCGGACAATGTAGAAGGGAGCCGTGTAGAGGGGGACAGTGTAGAGGGGGTCAGTGCAGAGTGGGTCAGTGTAGAGGGGGTCAGTGTAGAGGGGGTCAGTGTAGAGGGGGGGCAGTGTAGAGGGGGTCAGTGTAGAGGTGGTCAGTGTAGAGGGGGTCAGTGCAGAGGGGGGGCAGTGTAGAGGGGGTCAGTGTAGAGGGGGTCAGTGTAGAGGGGGGCAGTGTAGAGGGGGACAGTGTAGAGGGGGTCAGTGTAGAGGGGGGGCAGTGTAGAGGGGGTCAGTGTAGAGGGGGGTCAGTGTAGAGGGGGTCAGTGTAGAGGGGGGTCAGTGTAGAGGGGGTCAGTGTAGAGGGGGTCAGTGTAGAGGGGGACGGTGTAGAGGGGCACAGTGTAGAGGGAGTCAGTGTAGAGGGGGACAGTGTGGAGGGGGACAGTGTAGAGGGGGGTCAGTGTAGAGAGGGTCTGTGCAGAGATGGACAGTGTAGAGGTGATCAGTGTAGAGGGGGACAGTGTAGAGGAGGACAGTGTATAGGGGGGTCAGTGTAGAGGGGGACTGTGTGGAGGGGGTCAGTGTAGGGGGGGGCAGTGTAGAGGGGGACAGTGTATGGGGGTCAGTGTAGAGGGGGATAGTGTAGAGTTGGGCAGTGTAGAGGGGGACAGTGTAGAGGGGGACAGTGTAGAGGGGGGACAGTGTATAAGGGGACAGTGTAGAGGGGGTCAGTGTAGAGGGGGACAGTGTAGAGGGGGACAGTGTAGAGGGGGACAGTGTAGAGGGGGGCAGTGTAGAGGGGGACTGTGTAGAGGGGGACAGTGTAGAGGGGGGCAGTGTAGAGGGGGACAGTGTAGAGGGGGTCAGTGTAGAGGGGGTCAGTGTAGAGAGGGTCTGTGTAGAGGGGGACAGTGTAGAGGGGGACAGTGTAGATGAGGACAGTGTAGAGGGGGGTCAGTGTAGAGGGGGGCAGTGTAGGGGGGGACAGTGTAGAGGGGGAGAGTGTAGAGGGGGGACAGTGTAGAGGGGGACAGTGTAGAGGCGGACAATGTAGAAGGGGGCAGTGTAGAGGGGGACAGTGTAGAGGGGGACAGTGTAGAGGGGGGCTGTGTAGAGAGGGTCAGTGTAGAGGGGGGTCAGTGTAGAGGGGGGCAGTGTAGAGAGGGTCAGTGTAGAGGGGGGTCAGTGTAGAGGGGGTCAGTGTAGAGGGGGTCAGTGTAGAGAGGGTCAGTGTAGAGGGGGGCAGTGTAGAGGGGGTCAGTGTAGAGGGGGGTCAGTGTAGAGGGGGTCAGTGTAGAGGGGGTCAGTGTAGAGAGGGTCAGTGTAGAGGGGGGCAGTGTAGAGGGGGTCAGTGTAGAGGGGGGTCAGTGTAGAGGGGGGTCAGTGTAGAGAGGGTCAGTGTAGTGGGGGTCAGTGTAGAGGGGGTCAGTGTAGAGAGGGTCGGTGTAGAGGGGGACGCTGTAGAGAGGGTCGGTGTAGAGGGGGACGGTGTAGAGGGGCACAGTGTAGAGGGAGTCAGTGTAGAGGGGGGCAGTGTAGAGGGGGTCAGTGTAGAGGGGGTCAGTGTAGTGGGGGGCAGTGTAGAGGGGGACATTGTAGAGGGGGTCAGTGTAGAGGGGGGGCAGTGTAGAGGGGGTCAGTGTAGAGGGGGGTCAGTGTAGAGGGGGTCAGTGTAGAGGGGGTCCGTGTAGAGAGGGTCAGTGTAGAGGGGGGGCAGTGTAGAGGGGGGTCAGTGTAGAGGGGGGTCAGTTTAGAGGGGGTCAGTGTAGAGGGGGTCAGTGTAGAGAGGGTCAGTGTAGAGGGGGACAGTGTAGAGGGGGTCAGTGTAGAGGGGGGTCAGTGTAGAGGGGAGTCTGTGTCGAGGGGGTCAGTGTAGAGAGGGTCAGTGTAGTGGGGGTCAGTGTAGAGGGGGTCAGTGTAGAGTGGGTCAGTGTAGAGAGGGTCTGTGCAGAGGGGGACAGTGTAGAGGGGGGTCAGTGTAGAGGGGGACAGTGTAGAGAGGGTCAGTGTAGTGGGGGTCAGTGTAGAGGGGGTCAGTGTAGAGGGGGTCAGTGTAGTGGGGGACAGTGCAGAGGGGGACAGTGTAGAGGAGGACAGTGTAGAGGGGGTCGTGCAGAGGGGGACAGTGTAGAGGTGGACAGTGTAGAGGGGGTCAGTGTAGAGGGGGACAGTGTAGAGGGGGTCAGTGTAGAGGGGGTCAGTGTAGAGGGGGGCAGTGTAGAGGGGGTCAGTGTAGAGGGGGACAGTGTAGAGGCATTCAGTGCAGAGGGGGACAGTGTAGAGCGGGGCAGTGTAGAGGGGGACAGTGTAGAGGGGGACAGTGTAGAGGGGGGCATGTGTAGAGGGGGTCAGTGTAGGGGGGGGCAGTGTAGAGGGGGTCAGTGTAGATGGGGACAGTGTAGAGGGGGGCAGTGTAGAGGGGGGTCAGTGTAGAGGGGGTCAGTGTAGAGGTGGACAGTGTAGAGGGGGACAGTGTAGAGGGGGTCAGTGTAGAGGGGGACAGTGTAGAGGGGGTCAATGTAGAGGGGGATAGTGTAGAGGGGGACAGTGTAGATGGGTCAGTGTCGAGGGGGACTGTGTAGAGGGGGACAGTGTAGAGGGGGTCAGTGTAGAGGGGTCAGTGTAGAGGGGGTCAGTGTAGAGGGGTCAGTGTCGAGGGGGACTGTGTAGAGGGGGTCAGTGTAGAGGGGGACAGTGTAGAGGGGGACAGTGTAGAGGGGGACAGTGTAGAGGGGGTCAGTGTAGAGGGGTCAGTGTAGAGGGGGTCAGTGTAGAGGGGTCAGTGTCGAGGGGGACTGTGTAGAGGGGGTCAGTGTAGAGGGGGACAGTGTAGAAGGGGTCAGTGTAGAGCGGGTCAGTGTAGAGGGGGACAGTGTGGAGGGGGATAATGTAGATGGGGACAGTGTAGAGGGGGTTAGTGTAGAGGTGGTCAGTGTTTGATGCGGTCAATGTTGAAGGGGTATTCTCAGTACTACTTCGTATTGTCAATGTTTTATGCTGATACAGACGGCCCAATAGTGTGAAAACGTACCATTTCCCTGCATGAAGGTTCACCTATGTGAAGAATAAATGTCCCCACAAATAAAATAATCAGTTTTGAATACATCTCTGTAGTACAAATTAAAAAGGGATTAACTGTCCCTGATTTGTTGGGTTTAATGCGGATGATCTGCCAGTTGATCCTGCTCTGAGGCTCAAAGCTCTGCTGTTTCATCCAGGCCATAAAAATGATCATCGTGGACCATGTCCTACTCGATAAAACACCAGCAGCACATTCACTCTCCCAAAAAGCACCTGGAAACCCTCACTTCATCTGGTATCCTCCACAGCTCTGTCGGCTGGGAAAGGGTTAATTACCATCCCTTGAGAACTGGAGTCCACAGACAATAGGTACACAATGTTCTCTCTCTCTCTCTCTCTCTCTCGCCCCACTCCATCCCCCCCCCTCCCCGCCTTCCCCCCACCCCCCGCCTTCCCCACACACTTTCCCTCCATTTTGATTACCTATCATTGGGACATTTTCTGTCACATGTCTGTACAAACTGCAGTCACCGTGTGTGTAGTGATTGGAGCCAATGGACCCCGTTGACTATAAGGTCCTTGATTGGGATGGTTAACCTGAGCTAATCAGGGAGCCCTGGCTGACAGAGATAAGCAGAGGATTTAGAATTTCCCCAGTTCAGGGCCTGATTCCGAAGTGCCTGCCCACAGCCGATGTACTGTGCACTCGTAAATAAAGGGTGACGGCGATGGGATACCAGTCTCTGTACAGCTATTTCACTGTGGAATGCTGCTGGGATGTTCTTTCAGGAAGTCTAGGCCGCTTTGGCAGTACACTGCTGTCTGGAAGGATCAAAACCTGATGTAAAGAGTCCAGTGTTTTCCCCAGCACCTGGACAACCAGAGTTCTGGCTGACAATCGTGTATGTTTGGGCGGTTTTACAGATTAATCATTTAACCCGTTATGTTTGGCTATATTATGAACGTATCTTCCTTAGTTGTCCAGTCCTGGAGTGGAACTCAAACCTGGAGCTTCAGGCTCAGAGGCTTGGACACAACCCTCTGCAACACAAGAAATCACTGAGGAGGAGTTATCAAATCTCCAGGATTTCTCTAATCACCTCCAAGAATTAAAGAATGATCACCAGATAAGGGTTTTGAGTAAACCTGACAGAAAATCAGAGAGGGCATTTAAAAAGCTGATGTCTTTTGAAAAAAAAAAGATTTTTGCTTAGCAGTTTTATGAATAACTGTGATAGATAAAATGTTAGTGAAAACTCCTCCAGTCAGATCCATGTAAGAAGTATTTTTTTTAAAGAATCATTCAGAGGATGTGGATTCCCAGTATTTATTCCCCATCCTGTTGTTAAGAGTCAAACATGAAATCACCTGTAGACGAGATGAGGTATGGGCAGCAGGTTTTTTTTCCTTAAAGGACATTATTTGAGGCAGCTGAGCTTTTCCTGACAATCAGAAGTTGATGGTATCATTAGACTTTTCATTCCAGATTTCCATTGAATTGAAATTCCACAGTCTCCTGAGGCAGGATTTGAACCAAGGTTCCCAGACCATTACCTGAGTCTCTGGATTAATAATCTAGTGATGATATTACTAGGTCATCACCCTCCTCCAATTGCGTGTGTCTATCATCTATCACAGCCTTGGATGGTCCAAACACACTACAGCAAGTTAAGGTGCAGTCATAGAGTCATAGAGATGTACAGCATGGAAACAGACCCTTCGGTCCAACCTGTCCATGCCGACCAGATATCCCAACCCAATCTAGTCCCACCTGCCAGCACCCGGCCCATACCCCTCCAAACCCTTCCTATTCATATACCCATCCAACTGTCTCTTAAATGTTGCAATTGTACCAGCCTCCACCACTTCCTCTGGCAGCTCATTTCATACACGTACCACCCTCTGTGTGAAAAAGTTGCCCCTTAGGTCTCTTTTATATCTTTCCCCTCTCACCCTAAGCCTATGCCCTCTAGTTCTGGACTCCCCGACCCCTAGGAAAAGACTTTGCCTATTTATCCTATCCATGCCCCTCATGATTTTATAAACCTCTATAAGGTCACCCCTCAGTCTCCAACGCTCCAGGGAAAACAGCCCCAGCCTGTTCAGCCTCTCCCTGTAGCTCAGATCCTCCAACCCTGACAACATCCTTGTAAATCTTTTCTGAACCCTTTCAAGTTTCACAACATCTTTCCGATAGGAAGGAGACCAGAATTGCACACAATATTCCAAGTGCTCCATGTGAAGGTTACATTTCTGATGTTGGGGTTAAAAACTGTCCTGACAACCCAACAGCATCCTTCCAAAGACTTTATAATCACAAAATCCGGCTTTGCGGAGATTTTAATGCCATTCAGATTTACTTTTAATCTTGTGCTAAATTGGAATCCAAAGCTTAGAAAAAGTGCATTCCATTTAATGGATTCTTTGTGACCTCAATCTCCGATTTACAAAATCAACCTTTAAAAGCCACACAATTATCTCAGTGTTAGCATGGCCTTGCATTTACAATCCAATCAGGGGCAGTGCCCTGGCCTGGAAGTCAGTGCCTGCCCAAGAGAAGGCATTTTGCGATGTGGTCGTGCTGAGCAAGATACAGTGTGAAGAGTCAGACATGACTGTGGATTAGGAGCAAGTGCAACCTCAAAGTAATAGTGCGCACATCATTGGCAGAGGGTGAGTTTGCTCCATTGACCTTTTGGTTATGATCCCACCCACTCCCAATGCACCGCCCATTGGCTCCAGATACCTGACCTATAGACCATGTCCTTGAAGCTGCTATTTCATTACAGGGAGAGGGAAACGGGTGGCGGTTTAACCTGAGGGTCATCACATCTCAGCCTGAGAAGGAGCACCCTTCATGCGACCCTCAGCCGAGGAAGGTGCTGTGGGTATCATACCATATCACAAACAACTTTCCAGCCAACTGAGCAAAGCCAACCTTTCACTGGCTGCAGCAAATTACCACAGCAATCTCCCAGTGGTGACTACCACCTCACAACAGACAGCAGCACTGTCTTGTTACAGACTGGATAATATTCAGAGACCTTCACTCAGAGATAAGTCACAGCTCAGAGCAATAAATAGAACATTTAAACAGGAACATTCAGGACACACAGCACAGTGTAAATAGAACAGGAGCTCATCACAGTGAAAGAGTTACAGTGAGGAAGTGTTAGCGGATGTGCACGTAGAAACACAAGACCTAACATATTAATAGAACTGTCTTTGCTTGAAGAGATTTTCACTGTTATATTGTGGCCACTATGAAGGAAAAAGAAAAGTATTCTTGTTCCATTTATCTGTGGGATGTGTGTATTTATTGCTCAGGGGAGTACTTATTACCCTCTTCAATTACCCTTGACAAAATATGGATAGTCCAACATCTTGAATACAACTGAATGATTTGCTAGGCCATTTCAGAGGGCAGGTTAACGGTCAACCACATTGTGGCTGTGGGGCTGGAGTCACGTGGAGGCCAGACCAGGTAAAGATGGCTGATTTCCTTCCCGAAAGGACATTGGTGAGCCAGATAGGTGTTTACAATAATGCAGTAATTTCTGACCATCATTATAGAATGAAGATTTTGCTGACTTTATTCAATGAACTGATGTTTTAAAAATTCATTCATGGAATGTGGGAGTAACTGGCCAGATCAGCTTTTATTGCATGTCCCTGATAGCCCAAGAAACAGTCAACCACATTGTGGCTGTGGGTCTGGAGTCATATGTTGGCCAGACCAGGTAAGGATGGCTGTTCCTCACCCAAAAGGACATAGAACATAGAACATTACAGAAGTGTATAGGCCCCTCGGCCCTCGATGTTGCACTGACCTGTGGAACCAATCTGAAGACCATCTAACCTTCACTGTTCTATTCTTGTCCATGTGCCTATCCAATGACCATTTAAATGCCCTTAAAGTTGGCGAGTCTACTACAGTTGCAGTCAGTTCATCCACACCCCTAATACTCTCTGAGTAAATAACCTGCCTCTGACATCTGTCCTATATCTACCATCCCTCAATTTAAAGCTATGCCCCCTCGTGTTAGCCATCACCATCCGAGGAAAAAGGCTCTCCCTGTCCACCCTATCTAACCCTCTGATTATCTTATATGTCTCTATTAAGTCACCTCTCAACCTTCTTCTCTCCAACGAAAACAGCCTCAAGTCCCTCAGCCTTTCCTTGTAAGACCTTCCTTCCATACCAGGTAACATCCTGGTAAATCTCCTCTGCACCCTTCCTCAAGCTTCCACATCCTTCCTATAATGCGGTGACCAGAACTGTACACAATACTCCAAGTGCGGCTGCACCAGAGTTTTGTACAGCTGCAACATGATTCCAAAACTCAATCCCTCTACCAATAAAAGCTGACACACCACATGTCTCCTTAACAACCCTATCAACCTGAGTGGCAACTTTCAAGGATCTATATACCTGGACATCGAGATCTTGCTGTCGATGTACACTACCAAGAATCTTACAATTAACCCAGTAATCTGTATTCCTGTTACTATTTCCAAAGTGAATCATCTCACACTTTTCCACACTAAACTCCATTTGCCACCTCTCAGCCCAGCTCTGCAGCTTATCTATGTCTCTCTGTAACCTACAACATCCTTCAGCACTATCCACAACTCCACCGACATTAGTGTCATCCATAAATTTATGACCCATCCTTCTGCGCCCTCATCTCGGTCATTTATACAAATAACAAACAGC
The DNA here is from genome assembly GCF_047496795.1 of Chiloscyllium punctatum. Classification (NCBI taxonomy): domain Eukaryota; kingdom Metazoa; phylum Chordata; class Chondrichthyes; order Orectolobiformes; family Hemiscylliidae; genus Chiloscyllium; species Chiloscyllium punctatum. Next base: position 90,400,612 of record NC_092761.1, read on the forward strand.
AGTGGGCCCAAAACAGATCCTTACGGTACACCACTAGTAACTGAGCTCCAAGATGAACATTTCCCATCAACCATCACCCTCTGTCTTCTTACAGCTAGCCAATTTCTAATACTGCTAAATCATCTTCAATCCCATGCCTCTGTATTTTGTGCAATAGCCTACCATGGGGAACCTTATCAAACACCTTGCTGAAATCCATATACACCACATCAACTGCTTTACCCTGATCCACCTGTTTGGTCACCTTCACAAAGAATCAATAAGGTTTGTGAGGCACAACCTACACTTCACAAAACCGTGTTGACTATCCCTAATCAACTTATTCCTATCAAGATGATTATAAATCCTATCTCTTATAATCTTTTTCCAACACTTTATTCACAACCGAAGTAAGGCTCACTGGTCTATAATTTCCAGGGTTGTCTCTACTCCCCTTCTTGAACAAGGGAACAACATTTGCTATCCTCCAGTCTTCTGTCACTATGTCGACAATGATGACATAAAGATCAAAGTCAAAGGCTCTGCAATCTCCTTCCTGGCTTCCCATAGAATCCTAGGATAAATCCCATCAGACCCAGGGGACTTATCTATTTTCACACTTTCCAAAATCTGTAACACCTCCTCCTTGTGAACCTCAATCCCATCTAGTCCAGAAGCCTGTATCTTAATATTCTCCTCAACAACATTGCCTTTTTCCGGTGTGAATACTGACCAAAAGTATTCATTTAGAGCCACCCCTATCTCCTCGGACTCCACACATAACTTCCCACTACTATCCTTGATTGGCCCTAATCTTTCTCTAGTCATTCTTTTCTTCCTGATATACCTGTAGAAAGCTTTAGAGTTTTCCTTAATCCTATCTGCCAATGATCTCTCATGTCCCCTCCTGACTCTTCTTAGCTCTCTCTTAGGTCTTTCCCGGCTAACTTGTAACTCTCAAGTACCCTAACTGAGCCTTCACATCTCATCTTAACATAAGCCTTCTTCTTCCTCTTGACAAAAGATTCAACTTCTTTAGTAAACCATGGCTCCCTCACTCGACCACTGCCTCCCTGCCTGACAGGTACACACTTAACAAGGACACGCAGTAGCTGTTCTTTGAATAAGCTCCACATTTCAATTGTGCCCATCCCCTGCAGTTTCCTTCTCCATCCTATGTATCCTAAATCTTGCCTACTCGCTTCATAATCGCCTTTCCCCTAGCTATAACTCTTGCCCTGTAGTATATACCTATCCCTTTCACTCAATAAAGGAAACATAACCGAATTGTGACCACAATCACCAAAGTGCTCACCTCCCTCCAAATCTAACACCTGGCCAGGTTCATTACCCAGTACCAAATCCAATGTGGCCTTGCCCCTTGTTGGCCTGTCTCATACTGTGTCAGGAAACCCTCCTGAACACATTGGACAAAAACTGACCCATCTAAAGTACTTTAACTATAGAATTTCCAGTCAATATTTAGAAAGTTAAAGTCCCCAATAACAGCTACCCTGTCACTCTCATTCCTATCGAGAATCATCTTTGCTATCCTTTCCTCAAAATCTCTGGAACTATTTGGAGGCCTATAGAAAACTCCCAACAGGGCCACCTCTCCTTTCCTGTTTCTAACCTCAGTTGATGAGTCCCCAAACATTCTTTCTGCCACTGTAATACTGTCCTTGACCAACAATGCCACATCTCCCCCTCTTTTACCATCTTCTCTGTTCTTACTGAAACATCTAAACCCGGAACCTGCAACAACCATTCCTGTCCCTGCTCTATCCATGTCTCCAAAATGGCCACAACATTGAAATCCAGGTACCAACCCATGCTGCAAGTTCACCCACCTTATTCCAGATGTTCCTGGCATTGAAGTAGACACACTTCAAACCAACTTCTTGTGATCTTGAAATCTTAGTTCTGACTTCACTGTTCTCAACCTCCTCTATACTATGATTTTGGTTCCCATCCCTGTCCTGAATTACTGTAAACCCACCCAAACAGCATTAACAAATTTCACCCCCCGGATATTGGTTCCCCTCTGGTTCAGGTGTAGACCATCCTGCTTGTAGAGGTCCCACCTTCCCCAGAAAGAGCCCCAATTATCCAAGAATCCAAAACCCTCCCTCCTGCACCACCCCTGTAGCCACATGTTCAACTCCTCTCTCTCCCTATTCCTTGCCTCACTAGCACGTGGCACGGGCAACAAACCAGAGACGATAACTCTCTTCGTCCTAGCTCTAAGCTTCCATCCTAGCTCCCTGAATTTCTGCCTTAAATCCCCATCTCTCTTCCTACCTATGTCGTTGGTGCCTATGTGGACTACGACTTGGGGCTGCTCCCCCTCCCCCTCAAGAATCCCGAAAACACGATCCGAGACACCACTGACCTTGGCACCTGGGAGGCAACGCACCTACCATGAGTGTCACGTTCTTACAGAATCTCCTATTGATCCCCCTAACTATGGAGTCCCCAATGACTAAAGCTCTGCTCCTCTTCCCCATTCCCTTCTGAGCAACAGGGATAGAGTCTGTGCCAGAGAGCTGTACTCCATGGCTTACCCCTGGTAAGTACCCCTCACCACCAACAGTATCCAAAATGGTATATTTGTTGTTGAAGGGAACAGCCACAGGGGATCCCGATACTGCCTGCCAGTTCCCTTTTCGTCCCCTGATGGTAACCCATCTACCCTTTTCTTGTACCTGAGGTGTGACTACCTCTCTGTAACTCCTCTCTATTACCCCCTCCGCCCGCCAAATGATCCGAAGTTCATACAGCTCCAACTCCAGTTCCCTCACGCGGTTTTTGAGGAGCTGGAGTTGGATGCACTTCCCGCAGATACAGACAGCAGGGATACTAGTGATGACCCCCACCTCCCACATTCTGCAGGAGGAACATTTAACTGCCCCAACTCCCATTCCCACTGTTCTAAATTCCCAGCAAGACTACTGAAAAACTAAAACAAGAAGAGACCAGTCACCTGACCAATCTGGCGCACAGAACCTTTTTGTTTTGGTTAGATGAGGACGGTGGGTGGGAGACACTACCTGAGTTATGTTTCAGATAAAACAACCACAAAAAATAAAGCCACACTTACCCAGGAGTCCCGTGTCTGCTCCTGCTCAGTGTACACTCCTCCTATACACAAGGTAAGCTCTTATCTTTTAAAATTTACCTTCCCATCAGGCCTCTGGTCCTTGCTATCGCTTCTCCCACTCCAACTGCCACCGAGAAAGAGTGAAGAGTAGATTAGAGTAACTTTTCTTTGTCATGTCTCCCATATACACCTGATACAGTAAAGACAAGACAGGGCTCCTCCAGGACTGAGGGTGCTACATGGAGAGAGCAAACTACACATTATTACACGGCATAAAGCAGTGAACCAGATGGGCTTTTCCAACAATTGCCAATCAATTCATGAGACTCTTAGTTCCACCCTCTACCATGGCAGGATTCAAGCCCAGGTCCTTGGGACATTAGCTGGGTCTCTGGAATAACAATCTCATGATAATACCACAAGGTCATCACCTTCCCACTGACTGTAAATTCTCCAGCTGTTGTGCTGGGAACTGACTCTAAATCACTTATTGGGAGGTGGTGACTTACTGGTATTGTCACTGGGCTAGTAACACTGAACCCCAGGTGAAAGGCCTGGGGTAGAGGGGCTCAGATCTCACCATGGCCACTTGGTGAAATGTGGGTGCGTGTTGATCTTGTAACAATTGTTGACCCATTTCTTCACACTTGGTTATCTCAAATAGTTAAAAACAATGACAGCAGATGCTGGAAACCAGGTTCTGGATTAGTGGTGCTGGAAGAGCACAGCAGTTCAGGCAGCATCCAAGGAGCAGCGAAATCGACGTTTCGGGCAAAAGCCCTTCATCAGGAATAAAGGCAGTGAGCCTGAAGCATGGAGAGATAAGCTAGAGGAGGGTGGGGGTGGGGAGAAAGTAGCATAGAGTACAATGGGTGAGTGGGGGAGGGGATGAAGGTGATAGGTCAAGGAGGAGAGGGTGGAGTGGATAGGTGGAAAAGGAGATAGGCAGGTAGGACAAGTCATGGGGACAGTGCTGAGCTGGAAGTTTGGAACTAGGGTGAGGTGGGGGAAGGGGAAATGAGGAAACTGTTGAAGTCCACATTGATGCCCTGGGGTTGAAGTGTTCTGAGGCGGAAGATGAGGCGTTCTTTTGATTAGAGTGGTGCTGGAAAAGCACAGCAGGTCAGGCACATCCGAGGAGCAGGAGAATCAATGCTTCGGGCAAAAGCCCCCACCATTACCAGTCTGTGGACAGTGATCCCCCTGACAGAGCTGGCCAAACCCAGTGGGACATACCAGAAACCCTACAGCCGGTGAGGGGAATCACATACTTGACCTCATCGTCACCAGTGTGTCTGCCCGTGACAGTAAGCAGTGATTGTCTTCACACTGAGAGAACCCTCCATTGTGTTGTGTGGTACCATCATTGTTCTAAATGGGACAGACTACAAACAGACCGAACATCTGAAAGCCAGGCTTCCATGGGATGCTGTGGGTCATCAGCAGCACTATAGAAACGTAGAAGATGGTAGCAGGAGTCAGCCATTTGGCCCTCGAGTCTGCACCACTAGTCAGTATGGCCTGTGTCCAATATCAAGTCCACTACCCTACTCCTCACAATCGCCCTCCACCCATGACCCTGTATCCCTTAATGTCTTAGAACCACGACCGCTATATCAAACTCCTTCTTGAAAACATTCAGTGTTTTGACCTCAATCACTTTCTGTGTCAGAGAATTCACAGGTTCACCATTTTCTGGGTGAAGACATTTCTCCTCATCTCAGCCCTAAATGAATTAACCCTTATCCTTAAGGAATCTAACCACAATCTGCAACCTCAGGGCCCAGTAACCCCCACCCACCAAGTCTCCCGTTACCATGAAGCTGGGGTTCAGTGCTGAGTGCAGGAGGGCATGCAGGGAACAGCACCATGGATAGTGAAGTGCCTCAGAGTCTCAGAATGCTCAAGGAGCTGAAGGAGGCCATTCAGCCCAATAGCTCTGCACCTGCTATCGGAACACTTGAACTCAATGTCAATGTTGTGCTTTTCCCAATAACCCTGCACATTGTTTCTATTTGAATCATCTTTCAATGCCTCTCAATTGCCTAAATTGAACAGCCCTTTCTCACTTAAACCTGGTGAAGCTACTGCACAGGACTATTTGTGTGGCCAGCAATGAAAGAGTCATAAATCTGACAGCTTTAACCAAAGCATCAGTGAGAGCTCCCGAACCCCCTCAAATTGGTATCCAGCACACGCATTGTCCCAGGGTGCCTGTCATTGACTGTAAGGCAACCTTGGATAGATTTCTTGATATTAACAATATCAACGGGTAGAAGGCTTGTCTTCTTTGTTTCTAGGATGTGGACAACATTGACTATGCCAGAATTTATTGCCCTGAGAGCAGTTGAGAGTCATCCACACCACTGTGGGTCTGGGGTCAAACCTAGGCCTGACTGGGTAGGGATGGCAGATCTCCTTCCCTAACAGATATTATTGAACAATCGGCAATGCTGTTTTTGGGGTCATTATTAGACTCGCTCTTTACTGAATTCTAATTTCCCCTCTCTGCCATGCTGAGATTTGAACCCACGTGCTGGAAGCATGATCCTGAGGGCTCTGGCTGTCTAGTTCAGTGACATTACCACTCCACCACTAACTCCTCTCAAAGTACACACTGTGCAGGCAATTGGCTTGGAGTTAGAAGCTCAATCCTAATCTAACCTTTGTCAGAACAGGTTCAAGGGGCCAAATGGCTGACTTCAGTTTCTATTTCCTACATTTCCATCTTCTCATTGGAAATAAAATGAGGTGACTATCCCAGTGTCACAGTTAAGAGAATATATAGAACAAGTGTTCCTGTAAAGGACCAAGACTTCTCACTGTTCTGGTTATACAGGATAGAAATCTCAGAGTGACCCAGATTAAGCTGATGCCTGTGAAACACTATAATAGGTGATGGACGAATAGTGGAAGCTGGGCTTTTTTGGATTTCCTTTCCCTCATTCCTGAACCCCACAAGTTGCAACATGATGCACTTTGTTAGAAACAATGTTCCACAGTATGGTAGGGAGTTCCAAGACTAAATCTGGGATTTTAATCTGCAAAGATGCTTTGTATCAAGGACATGTGTTCTCCAACACAATGAACAAATAATTAAATAAAATTGCAAATTATTTACTTAGTTTCATAATTTTGGAGATAATTCTCCTGAGACTCTGGGCTGAAAATGAAGGGGTTTATCTTGATTTGTAAGTTAAACAGGTTGTTCATGGTTCAAAGCTTAGGTAAACATAGAATCACAGAGTCATCGAGATGTACAACCCAGAAACGGACCCTTCACTCCAACCATCCATGCCAACCAGATACCCCAACCTAATCTAGTCCCATTTGCCAGCATTTGACCCATATCCCTCTAAACCCTTCCTATTCATATACCCATCCAGATGCCTTTTAAATGTTATAATTGTACCAGCCTCCACCACTTCCTCTGGCAGCTCATTCCATACATGTACCACCCTCTGTGTAAAAATGTTGCCTCTTTGGAGCCTTTTATATCTTTCCCCTCTCACCCTAAATCTATACCCTCTAGTTCTGAACTCCCCGACCCCAGGGAAAAGACTTTGTCTATTTACCCTATTCATGCTCCTCATGATTTTATAAACCTCTATAAGGTCACCCTTCAGCCTCCAATGCTCCAGGGAAAACAGCTTCAGCCTCTCCCTAAACAATTAAACCTTGGAAAAGGTTTTCTGCTGAGTTGCCGCGTTTCAGAAATTAGAAACACTCTTTTAATGGGAGTCACCAATAGAACTCTTCATCTGCTTTCCCATGACCAGTAACTGACAGTATCGTTCCTTAATATCCATAGCTGTTCCATGTACTCTATACAATATCTGCTTCCAGTCAGCATATATCTCCAAATATCATTCTGTTTACGGACTCCTGCTCTCTCTCCTCTTCCATTGTCATTGGCTGTGCTCAGTTCTTTGAAATGATGGTTCCTCCCCATGTCTCAAGTGAGCACAGTGAGCATCACTGGGGCTCAATAAAGATTCAAACCCAATCTGCAATCAGTGATACCCACAAGCACTTTAACAGCAAGGATACTGCTCCCTGCCACGTTCTGTCCCCTCATCTGAAATTACAGCAATTAATTATAATCCCAACCATTACTCAGGCTGAGATCAAATATCTCAAACCAGAATAAAGCATGGGATCTTCCTTTTTGAAACTTTAATTGGAAGTAGTTGCAATACAGTAACAATGGCAGCATTCAGCCAAGTTTTGTTTAGTCGTTGATGGGATGTTGGTTCAGGGACTAGGCAGCATTTATTGCCCTTCCCTAATCGTCCTAGAGAGGGCGGTGGTGAGCTGCTGTCTCGAACCCTCTGCAGTGCCCCTAGTGGAGGGTCTGAGGGAGGGAATTCCAAGAACTTGACTCAGGAACACTGAGGGAGTGGGATATATTTCCAAGACAGGGTATGGTTGCAAGTGTGATACCAAGGAGCCCTGGGCACTGATTGGGATCACACTGAGCACAAAGGAAGATGGTTGTTAGAACAGGGGATGGAGAAAAACTCAACTGCAGAAGCTGGGAGAGAAGCAATTAATGTTTCAGCTCAATGCCTGTACATTGTAACAAAGGAAAGGGAGGATGCAATAGAACTGAACAAAGTGCAGGTTTGGGAGGGTGGGGAAATAGTAATAGGGCAAATATTCACATGGCAAAACATTGATAATGCAGGGCGAGTGGGACAGGTAAAGAAACAAAAGATAGATCCAAAGGTGTGGTGAATGACAGGAAGATGAGTGTTGTGAGAGCATGGAATGCGTTGCCAGCAGCAGTTGTGGAAGCAAGGTCATTGGAGACATTTAAGAGACTCCTGGACATGCATATGGTCACAGACATTTGAGGGTGCATACATGAGGATCAGTGGTCGGCACAACATTGTGGGCCGAAGGGCCTGTTCTGTGCTGTACTGTTCTATGTTCTATGATGTGCACAACCAAAAACAAGAGAAAAACTTGCATAAAACCCCAAACCTTCAAAGAAAAAGGAAACAAAATGGGGGCAGAGATTTCCTTCTGAAATGACAGAACTCCAGGTGGTGTCTGAGAGTATCCAACTGAAAGGTAGGGGATTGTCAGCCCCAGTTTGCGAGCTGCAGGTTTGAGAATGAATGGGGAATGTGGGGGGTGGGGGGCGGGGGAGGGGTGGAGGGTGATGTTTCTCAGGACCAGTGTGACTGAGAAGGTGATGGGATCCCGGCAGGATCAGTACCTGCACTTTCCCACTGCCTGGCCAAGGAACCTGGCCTCAGCTCAAAAACTGAATGTAATGAGCTGTCAGGGAAAGAATTGTTTTCAAATATTTAATGTCCTAATTTCCACAAACTAGCAAAGATTGATCTGAGTGCTGAGCAAATATGTGGAATAATGAAGGGCTCAGTTTGTACCAGGAGATTGAAGAATATTCCGATCGATTTGATGAGACCTGCCAACATTTGATTAAGATGCTTTTGGTTCCTGTGACTCGCACATGCTCACTGAGAGAATCTGCCAGTCTCCATGTGGTTTGTGTGAAGCTCAGTGACTGGCTGTAGCTATTGACCATCGTCTTCTCCATCTCCACCTCTCAGGGGGGCCCTTCCACCGTCGAATGCACCAAACATTCCAGGGCATTCTTAATGCGGGTGAGGAGGAAGTGGAGAAAAGGGGGCCCTGTTTCAGACTGAGACTTGGAATACAGTGAAAGTTGCCCATGTACATGCAAGGCCTGGGCTGTGTATCCCAGTCAACTCCACAGGAGGGAATCTATACATCATCAGAGTGGCTGGTGGACAGTGTGCTGTACAGTAACAGCCTGTGTGCAGTCACGTGTTTGATGTGCATCTTTGAAGTGACTGTAGAAGCACTTTCTGACCATCCGCTGATATGAAGCTGGTGTAAAAAAGTTACATTGTTCATTCTTACTCTGCACTTCAAGTGAAATTCAGCAGTGTCACAGTTTCATTCTTAAACAGGGAACTCTCTACTCTCCACCTCACCCCCTCCTGCTTTAAGATTCTCCTTAAAATGTTATTGCTTCAACCAGATGAATGTTCACAGACTTCCAAACATGGAGCATATGTGAACTGTGCTTTTTCCTTCAACTTTCCAAATCCTGAGCTAATTAGGTTGTGATAAACAGAGTGATTGTCAGATCTGGATGAGGTTTCATTTGGATTCTCCAACAGCTCGACTCCAATGGTGACACGATGACTCACTACTGCCTCACAACACCAGCGACCCAGGTTCGAATCCAGCCTCGGGTGTCTGTGTGGAGTTTGCACGTTCTCCCCGTGTCTGCGTGGGTTCCCTCTCACAGCCCAAAGATGTGCAGGTCAGGGTGAGTTGGCTGTACTAAATTGCCCATGGTGTCTAGGGACGAGCAGATGATAGCCATGTAAATAGGGGCCGGGTGCCCCAATGGGGATAGGGTCAGTGCAGACTTGATGGGCTCAATGGCCTCTTTCCACACTTTGGGGATTCTGAGATTACTGGAGAAATGCAACAGTCTCGTGTCCAAAGAGAGAGACAGATTTAAACTTTCCAGATCTGGTCATCAGAAGTTCTGAAGAATTCACATGGAACTCAGAATGTTAACTCTGTTTCTTGCTACCAGACCTGCTGAGTTTCTCCAGCAATTTCTATTCTTGTTTCTGATTTCCAGCATCCACAGTTCTTTGCTTTTTTTTTCTCTTAAAACAAGTTGTTGACTACTTGCCCGATATCTCTGTCTTTGAGTCAGGTTTAGTTTGATGATTGTTCCTGGGAAGCGCAGCACCTTTGATAAACATCGAGGGTGCTGTCTAAATGCAAGTTGTTGTTGTAATGAGTCCGGAGCAGCATTGAGATTAGAAGACGGTAATGGGTTCCCAGTGGTGGCTGTGCCTGCTGCAGATACATGGAGCAGGTGGAGGAGGTGGGATTGGGTCCAGTCTGGGAGCAGGCACCTTCGGCAGGATGGGTCTGAAGCAGAGTCATGGCGATGGCAGTAGTGCCAGGTTTGAGCCGGTGTGTTCCCCATTGGCATCTGTGCCGTCTGAATCGCTGAGGTCCAGCGAGGACTCGTGGTGATGAGGGTGTCGGTGGAGGGGAGATGGCTCTGAAGATCGGGCGACTTCTGTTCCAGCGGTGACAACACGGCGAAGGGGGTGTGTGCCTGACCACCCATGGTCAATGTCAGAGCACTTACCAGGAAGGGCTGTGACATTTGGGAGAGGCAGTGGCCTAGTGGTATTATTACAGCACTGTTCACCCAGAGGCCCAGGTAATGTTCTCAGGACCTGGGTTCAAACCCCACCACTGCAGATAGTGGAATTTGAATTCAATAAAAATCTGGAATTAAGAGTCTGATGGCCATGAATCCATTTGCTGATTGTTATTAAAAAACCCATCTTGTTCACTAATGTCCTTGAGGGAAGGAAATCTGCCATCCTTACCTGGTCTGGCCTATATGTGTCTCCAGACCCACAGCAACGTGGTTAACTCTAACCAATCTCTGGGCAATTAGGGATGGGCAATAAATGCTGGCCTAGCCAGTGACACTCACAAATGAGTAAGAGAAAACTTTTCCTTTATTTTCTGCCTTTGTGTTCTGTGTTTTGGTTTATTTTTCTGTGTTTTAAGATGGTGCCAGAGAGTGGTGACACTCTCCAACACTTTTCACTGTGTTTTTGTAACAAAATACGTATGACAATAAATACATCCACCTGCCCGTCCGACAGTGAGAGAGGAGTTTACGGGGGTCATTTGGATGAAGATGTGACTAAATCCTGTAAAGCTGGGACATGATGCAGCTCCTTGGGATCAAAGGCTTTTTTATTCCTGATGAAGGGCTTTTGCCCGAAACGTTGATTTCGCTGCTCGTTGGATGCTGCCTGAACTGCTGTACTCTTCCAGCACCACTAATCCAGTCCTTGGGATCAAACCCTAGTTTTCCCCCAACGCTGTAGGATTTCATTGCCTCAGGGTCAGAGTCGTGTGTTACTGGGAGAAAGGAATGTTCTAGGAGCAGACGGAGAGCCAGATTGCAGCATGGCTGAGAGACAGACTGGGCAGAGGTGGGGGTGTGAAAATCGCTTGGAATTTGTTTAGTTACTGATGGCCTGAAGGCAGAGTGTTGTGTGGGTGAGTGGCAGCAGTCAGAAGGGTGTAGGTGTAGGCACACACTCATGGCATCAACAGCTGCGTGACTCTGACAACTCTCTGAGCGCTAACTTCAGCCTCAATGTTTTATTTTGCTAAATTTATTTTTTAGTTTTTTAATTGTATTTATTGTGACGTGTACCTAAGTACAGTGAACAGCTTTGTTTATGAGCAGTACAGGCAAATCATAGTAAGCAAGGACATACAGGTTATAACTGAGTATAAACTAGACAGAGGCAAACAGGTTGTACTGCACAGGGTGTGTGCTCGGTAAGATCAACATTAACAAGGTCAGTGTTATTTGAAGTTAGAGAGTCCTTTCATCTGTCTACTAACTGCAGGGAAGAAGCAGTTCCTGAACCTGCTGGTGCGTGTGTTCAGGCTTTTGTATCTCCTGCCTGATGGAAGAGGTTGTAGGAAAGAATCATTGGGCTGGGAGGGGTCTTTGATGATGTGGCAGCCTTTCTGTGGCAATGGGCCGTGTGAATGGAGTCCATGGATGGGAGGTTAGCTTCTGTAATGATCTGGGCTGTGCACACAACCTTCTGCAGTTTCTTACGGTCCTGGGCCAGTATGTATCCAGACACTATGCTCTCAGTTGTGCATCTGTAGAGGTTGGTGTGGGTCCGTGTGGACAGGCTGAATTTCCTGAGCTGCCTGAGGAAGAAGAGACATTGTTGTGCCTTCTTGACCATCACATCTACGTGGGATGTCCAGGACAGATTGTGTTATCGTCACTCTGAGGAACTTGATGCTCTCCACCCTGTCAACCTCCGCTCCTGATGTAAGTGGGGGGTGTATTCCCCTCGTTTCTTTCTGAGGTTAATGATCAGTTCTGACATTTTGCTGAGACTGAGAGAGAAGTTGTCTTAAAACTCTCCCGTAGGAATCTTTAAAAATCCCAAAAATAGCTCACAATAATCAAACATTTTTCACAGAAAAAACATGTTCAAATAAACATTTCGGGGACGGGATTGAGAGATATTTGACAATGAGACACTTGGGGAGATTAGAGAGGACATTGCAAACACCTGGTCAGCAAAGACAGCTCAAGGACCACACCCAGGAACCCCCACCCCCGACACACTGACCCCCCCCAACCACAGACACACACACACACTGACCCCCCCAACCACATACACACACACTCTGACCCTCCCCCCACACACACATTGACCCCCCCACACACACTGACACCCCTCACACACACACACACACACACTGACCCCCCCCCCCACACACACACTGGCACCACCCACACACACTGACATCCCCCCACACACACACTGAACGCCCCCCCACACACACACTGACCACCCCCCCACACACACTCTGACCACCCCCCCACACACACTCTGACCCTCCCCCACACACACATATTGACACCCCCCACCCACACACACATTGACCCTCCCCACACGCACACTGACCCCCCCACGCACACTGATCCCCACACACGCACACACACTGACCCCCCCACACACACATTGACGCCCCCACACACACACACTGACCCCACACACACTGACCCCACACACACACTGACCCCCCCACACACACTGACCCCTCCCACACACACACACACACACTGAACCCCCCCCCACACACACACTGACCACCCCCCCCACACACACACGCACACACACTGAGTCCCCCTAAACGCACACACTCTGACCCTCCCCCCCACACACATATTGACCCCCCCACACACACACACACTGACCCTCCCCACACACACTGACCCCCCCCCCCACACACACACACACACACTGACCCCCCCCACACACACTGACCCCTCCCACACACACACACTGACCCCGCCCACACACACACTGACCACCCCCCACACACTGCTCTCCTACACACAGACTGACCCCCCCACACACACACACTGACCCCCCCACACACACATTGAGGCCCCCACGCACACACACACTGACCCCCCTCACACACACACAAACACACACTGAACCCCCCACACACACACACTGACCCCACACACACACTGACCACCCCCCACACACTGCTCTCCTACACACAGACTGACCCCCCCACACACACACTGACCCCCCCACACACACATTGAGGCCCCCACGCACACACACACTGACCCCCCTCACACACACACAAACACACACTGAACCCCCCACACACACACACTGACCCCACACACACACTGACCACCCCCCACACACTGCTCCCCTACACACAGACTGACCCCCACACACACACACACACTGACACCCCACACACACACACTGACCCCTCCGCACACACACACTGACACCCCCACACACACTGACCCCACACACACATTGACACCCCACACACACACACTGACCCCTCCGCACACACACACTGACACCCCCACACACACTGAACCCCCCTCCCACACACACACACACTGACCCCCCCCACACACACTGATCCCCACACACGCACACACACTGACCCCCCCACACACACACTGACCCCCCCACACACACACTGATCCCCCCACACACACACACTGACCCCCACACACACACACTGACCACCCCCCCCACACACTGCTCCCCTACACACAGACTGACCCCCACACACACACACACACACTGACCACCCCACACACACTGCACCCCCCCCCCACACACACTGACCCATCCACACACACTGACCACCCCACACACACACTGACCCCCCCAACACACACTGACCCCCCCCACACACACAACCCACCTTACACACACACACTGACCCCCCCCACACACACACACTGACCCCCCCACACACACACACTAACCCCCCCACACTCACTGACACCCCCAACCAAACACTGACTCCCCACACACACACAACCCACACACACACTGCCCCCCCCATACACACAGACCCCCCCACGCACACACACTAACCCCGTCCATGTACACACACGGACCACCCCCACACACGCTGACCCCCCCCCCCCACACACACACACTGACCCCCTCCCACACACACACACTGAACCCCCCCACACACACACTGAGTGACCCCACACACACACTGACCGCCCCCCCCCACACACACCGACCCCCCCACACACACACACACACAGATCCCCCCACCCACACACACACACACTGACCCCCCCACACACACTGACACAACACAGACAGCACTCACACACTCCACCCCACACACACAGACCCCTCTCACACACTCCCCCCCCATACGCACACACACTGACCCCCCCCAGACACACACAGACCCCCCCAACACACACACACTGACACCCCACACACACTGCTCCCCTACACACACACTGACCCCCTCACACACACACACTGACCCCCTCACACACACACACACACTGACCACCCCCCCACACACACACACACACACACACTGACCCCCCACACACGCTGACCCACCCACACACACACACTGACCACCCCACACACACTGACCCCCCCCCACACAGACACTGACCCTCCCACAAACACACTGACGCCCCCACACACACAACCCCAACACACACACACTGACCCTCCCACACACACACTGACCCCCCATGCACACACACTGAACCGCCCCACAAACACGCACACATGCTCACCCCCCGACACAAATACTGATCCCCCAGACACACACACACTGACCCCCCCCACACACACACTGACTGACCCCACACACACACTGACCGCCCCCCACACACACCGACCCCCCACACACACACGCTGACCCACCCAAACACACACACACTGAACCCCCCCCACACACACTGACTGACCCCACACATACTGACACCACACAGACACCACTCACACACTCCACCCCACACACACAAACCCCTCTCACACATTCCCCCCCCATACACACACACTGATCTCCCCCAGACACACACACAGACCCCCCCCACACACACACACTGATCACCCCACCCACACACACTGGCTCCACCACACACACTGACCCCCCCATACACACTGCACCCCCCCATACACACGCTGACCCACCCACACACACACACTGACCACCCCTCACACACTGCACCCCACCATACACACGCTGACCCACCCACACACACACACACACTGACCACCCCACACACACTGCACCCCCCCATACACATGCTGACCCACCCACACACACACACACTGACCACCCCACACACACTGCACCCCCCCACACACACACTGACCACCCCACACACACTGCACCCCCCCATACACACGCTGACCCACCCACACACACACACACTGACCCCCCCCACACACACTGACCCCCCCCACACAGACACTGACCCTCCCACAAACACACTGACCCCCCCACACACACAAACCCAACACACACACACTGACCCGCCCACACACACACTGACCCCACCCACCCCCACACACACACACACTGACTCCCCCACGCACATGCACACTGACCCCACACACACACACACACTGACCCCCCCCACACACACACTGACTGACCCCACACACACACTGACCCCCCCACACACACAACCCCAACACACACACACTGACCCTCCCACACACACACTGACCCCACACACCCCCCCACACACACGCACACACACTGACTCCCCCACGCACATGCACACTGACCCCACACACACACACACACACACACTGACCCCCCCACACACACACACACTGACCCCACCACACACACACTGACCACCTCACACACACTGACCCCCCCCACACACACACTGACCCCCCCCCCACACACAACCCACCTTACACACGCACACACACTGACCCCCACACACACACTGACTCCCCCGCACACACACTAACCCCCCCCACACACACACACTGACACCCCACTCACACACACTAACCCCCCACACACACTGACCCCCCCACACACACACTGACTCCCCCCCCACACACACACTGAGTCCTCCCACACACACACCCACACACACACTGATCCCCCACACACACGCACTGGCACCCCCACTGAAACACTGAACGCCCCCACACACACATACTGACCCATCCACACACACACACTGACCACCCCACACACACACTGACCCCCCCAACACACTCTGAACCCCCCACACACACACTGACCCCCCACACACACACACAGACCCCCCACTCACACACACTAACCCCCCCACACACACTGA
The DNA here is from genome assembly GCF_047496795.1 of Chiloscyllium punctatum. Taxonomy (NCBI): domain Eukaryota; kingdom Metazoa; phylum Chordata; class Chondrichthyes; order Orectolobiformes; family Hemiscylliidae; genus Chiloscyllium; species Chiloscyllium punctatum. The sequence goes on from NC_092761.1 coordinate 90,416,940, forward strand.
CACCCCCACACAAACACTGACCCCCCCACACACACAACCCACACACACACTGACCCCCCCATACACACACACTGACCCGCCCCACACGCACACACTGACCCTCCACACGCACACACTGATCCCCCCACACACACTGACCCCCCTCACACACACTGACCCCCCCCCACACACACAGACCCCACCACGCACACACACTAACCCCGTCCATGTACACACACGGACCACCCCCACACACGCTGACCCCCCACCACACACACACACAGACACACACACTGACCCCCTCCCACACACACACACTGAACCCCCCCCACACACACTGACTGACCCCACACATACTGACACCACACAGACAGCACTCACACACTCCACCCCACACACACAGACCCCTCTCACACACTCCCCCCCCATAAACACACACACTGACCCCCCCAGACACACAGACCCCCCAACACACACACTGACACCCCCACACACACACTGACCACCCCCTAACACACACACTGCTCCCCTACACACACACTGACCCCCCCCACACACACACACTGACCACCGCACCCACACACACACACTGACCCCCCCACACACATACTGACCACCCCACACACACTGCCCCCCTACACACACACAGAGACCCACCCCACACACATGCACTGACCACCCCACACACACTGCACCCACCCACACACACACTGACCCCCCCCACACACACACACACTGACCCCCCCACACACACAACCCACCCCACACACATGCACTGACCACCCCACACACACTGACCCGCCCACACACACACTGACCCCACCCACCCCCACACACACACACACTGACTCCCCCACGCACATGCACACTGACCCCACACACACACACACACTGACCCCCCCCACACACACACTGACTGACCCCACACACACACTGACCCCCCCACACACACAACCCCAACACACACACACTGACCCTCCCACACACACACTGACCCCACACACCCCCCCACACACACGCACACACACTGACTCCCCCACGCACATGCACACTGACCCCACACACACACACACACACACACTGACCCCCCCACACACACACACACTGACCCCACCACACACACACTGACCACCTCACACACACTGACCCCCCCCCACACACACACTGACCCCCCCCCCACACACAACCCACCTTACACACGCACACACACTGACCCCCACACACACACTGACTCCCCCGCACACACACTAACCCCCCCCACACACACACACTGACACCCCACTCACACACACTAACCCCCCACACACACTGACCCCCCCACACACACACTGACTCCCCCCCCACACACACACTGAGTCCTCCCACACACACACCCACACACACACTGATCCCCCACACACACGCACTGGCACCCCCACTGAAACACTGAACGCCCCCACACACACATACTGACCCATCCACACACACACACTGACCACCCCACACACACACTGACCCCCCCAACACACTCTGAACCCCCCACACACACACTGACCCCCCACACACACACACAGACCCCCCACTCACACACACTAACCCCCCCACACACACTGACACCCCCACACAAACACTGACCCCCCCACACACACAACCCACACACACACTGACCCCCCCATACACACACACTGACCCGCCCCACACGCACACACTGACCCTCCACACGCACACACTGATCCCCCCACACACACTGACCCCCCTCACACACACTGACCCCCCCCCACACACACAGACCCCACCACGCACACACACTAACCCCGTCCATGTACACACACGGACCACCCCCACACACGCTGACCCCCCACCACACACACACACAGACACACACACTGACCCCCTCCCACACACACACACTGAACCCCCCCCACACACACTGACTGACCCCACACATACTGACACCACACAGACAGCACTCACACACTCCACCCCACACACACAGACCCCTCTCACACACTCCCCCCCCATAAACACACACACTGACCCCCCCAGACACACAGACCCCCCAACACACACACTGACACCCCCACACACACACTGACCACCCCCTAACACACACACTGCTCCCCTACACACACACTGACCCCCCCCACACACACACACTGACCACCGCACCCACACACACACACTGACCCCCCCACACACATACTGACCACCCCACACACACTGCCCCCCTACACACACACAGAGACCCACCCCACACACATGCACTGACCACCCCACACACACTGCACCCACCCACACACACACTGACCCCCCCCCCACACACACACACTGACCCCCCCACACACACAACCCACCTTACACACACACACACTGACTCCCCCCACACACACTAACCCCCACACACACACTGACCCCCCCACACAGACACTGACCCTCCCACAAACACACTGACCCCCATACACACACTGACCCCACGCACACACACTGACCCCCCCACACACACTGACCCCCCCACACAGACACTGACCCTCCCACAAACACACTGACCCCCATACACACACTGACCCCACGCACACACACTGACCCCCCCACACACACACTGACCACCCCACACACACTGCCCCCCTACAGAACCACCCCCCCCACACACACACACTGACCACCCCACACACACTGACCCCCCCCACACACACACTGACCCCCCCCACACACACAACCCACCTTACACACACACACACTGACCCCCACACACACACTGACTCCCCCCCCCACACACACTGACACCCCACTCACACACACTAACCCCCCCCCACACACACACACACACACACTAACCCATCCCACGCACACACACTGACTGCGCCCACACACACTGACCCCTCCACACTCACACACCCACACACACACTGACACCCCCACTGAAACACTGACCCCCACCACACACACACACACAGACCCCCCCACGCACACACACTAACCCCCCCATGCACACACACTGAACCCCCATACACACTGACTCCCCACACACACACACACTGACCCCCCCACGCACACACACACTGACCCCCCGCACACACACACTGACCCCCCTCACACACACACTCACCCCCCCACACACACTGACCCCCCACACACACACTGACCCCCCCACGCACACACACACTGACCCCCTCCACACACACTGACCCCACCCCACAAACACACGTTAACCTACCCCACACACAGACAATGACCGCACCCACACACACTGACCCCCCCACTCACACACACACTGACCCACCCCCACACACACTGACCCCCCCGTCACACATACACACACAAACCCATCCCACGCACACACACTGACTGCGCCCACACACACTAACCCCTCCACACTCACACACCCACACACACACTGACCCCCCCACACATACACACTGAAAGCCCCACTGAAACACTGACCCCCACCACACACACACACACTGACCCTCCCCACACACACACAGACCCCCCCCCACGCACACACACTAACCCCCCCATGCACACACACTGAACCCCCACACACTGACTCCCCACACACACACACTGACCCCCCCACGCACACACACTGACCCCCTGACAAACACACTCCCCCCCCCCCACACACACTGACCCCCCCACACACACACTGACCCCACACACACACACACACACACACACACACTGACCCCCCACACACACACTGACCCCCCCACACACTGACCCCCCTCACACGCACACTGACCCCCACCACACACACACTGACCACCCCCACACACACAATAACCCCCCATGCACACACACTGACCCCCCACACCCACACTGACCCCCACACACACACACTGACCCCCCACACCCACACTGACCCCCACACACACACACTGACCCCCCAGACGCACTGACCCCACACACACACACACTGACCCCCCCACACACACTGACCCCCCACACACACACACACTGACCCCCCCACACACACTGACCCCCTCACACGCACACTGACCCCCCACACACACACTGACCCCCCTCACACGCACACTGACCCTCCCCACACACACACTGACCCCCCACACACACACTGAACCCCCCCACAAACACACACACATACTCACCCCCCACACAAACACTGATCCCCCAGACACACACACACTGACCCCCCCCACGCACACACACACTGACCCCCCCTCCACACACACTGACCCTCCCCACACACACACAGACACTCCCATGCACACACATACAATAATCCCCCCATGCACACAAAACTGACCCCCACACTCGCACTGAACCCCCCTCCACAAACACACACACACACTGACCCCCCCACACACACACTGACCACCCCCACACACACACTGACCCCCCACACACACACTGACCCCCCCACACACACACTGACCCCCCACACACACACTGACCCCCCCACACACACACTGACCACCCCCACGCACACACACTAACCCACCCCACGCATTCACACTGACCGCCCCCCCACACACACACACACAACCCCCCCCCCCACACACACTGACCCCCCTCACATACACGCACACTGACCCCCCCACGCACACACTAACCCCACCCACACGCACACACACTGACCCCCCCCACACACACACCGACCCCCCTAACACACACACTGATCCCCCCCACACACACACTGAATCCCCCACACACACTGACCCCACACACACACTCTCACCCCCCACACACACTGAACCCCCCCACAAACACACACACACACTGACCCCCCAACATACACACACACACTGACCCCCCCACACACTGACCCCCTCACACAGACACTGACCCCCCACAAACACACTGACCCCCCTACACACACAAACCCCCACACACACACACCGACCCCCACACACACACACTGACCCCCCCACACACACCGAGCCCCACACACACACACTGACCCCCCCACACAGACTCTGACCCCCCACAAACACACTGACCCCCCCCACACACACACTGACACCCCCACTGAAACACTGACCCCCCCACACACACACACTGAACCCCCACACACACCCCCACACACACACTGACCCCCCCACACACACTGACACCCCCACTGAAACACTGACCCCCCCACACACACATACTAACCTCCTCATGCACACACACTGACCCCCCCACACACACTGACACCCCCACACACACTGACCCCCCCACACACACTGACTACCCTCAAGCGCACACAAACCCCCCCACACACACACTGACACCCCACACGCACACACTGAACCCCCCACACACACTGACCCCACACACACACACTGAACCCCCCACACACACTGACCCCACACACACACACTGACCCCCACACACACTGAACCCCCCCACAAACACACACACACACACACACTCTGACCCCCCCACACACACACTGTCCCCCCACACACACACTGACCCCCACCACGCACAAAAACACTATCCCCTACGCACACACACTGACTCCACCCACGCACACACACTATCCCCCCCATGCACAGACACTGACCCCCCACATACACACACTGGCTGCCCCCCCCCACACACACTGACTCCCCCCACACACACACTGACACCCTCACACACACACTGACCCCCCTCACACACACACACTAACCCCCCCATGTACACACACTGACCCCCCACACACACTGACCCCCCTCACACACACACACTAACCCCCCCATGTACACACACTGACCCCCCACACACACTAACCCCCGCGCCACACACACACACACACTGACCACCCCCACGCACAAAATGACTCCCCAGACATACACACACACACTGACCCCCCCACACACACACACTGACACCCCCACTGAAACACTGACCCTCCCACACACACACACACAGACCCCCCCACGCACACACACTAACCCCCCCATGCACACACACTGAACCCCCATACACACTGACTCCCCACACACACACACACTGACCCCCCCACGCACACACACACTGACCCCCCCACGCACACACACACTGACCCCCCGCACACACACACTGACCCCCCTCACACACACACTGACCCCCCCACACACACTGACCCCCCACACACACTGACCCCCCCACGCACACACCCACTGACCCCCTCCACACACACTGACCCCACCCCACAAACACACACTAACCCACCCCACACACAGACAATGACCGCACCCACACACACTGACCCCCCCCACACACACACACTGACCCACCCCCACACACACTGACCCCCCCACTGACACACACACTGACCCACCCCCACACACACTGACCCCCCCGTCACACATACACACACTAACCCATCCCACGCACACACACTGACTGCGCCCACACACACTAACCCCTCCACACTCACACACCCACACACACACTGACCCCCACACACACACACAGACCCCCCCCACGCACACACACTAACCCCCCCATGCACACACACTGAACCCCCACACACACTGACTCCCCACACACACACACTGACCCCCCCACGCACACACACTGACCCCCCACCACACACTGACCCCCCCCACACACACACTGACCCCCCCCACACACACTGACCCCCCCCACACACACTGACCCCCCCACACACACTGACCCCACACACACACACACACACACACTGACCCCCCACACACACACTGACCCCCCCACACACTGACCCCCCTCACACGCACACTGACCACCCCCACACACACAATAACCCCCCATGCACACACACTGACCCCCCACACCCACACTGACCCCCACACACACACACTGACCCCCCACACGCACTGACCCCACACACACACACACTGACCCCCCCACACACACTGACCCCCCCCCACACACACACACTGACCCCCCCACACACACTGACCCCCCTCACACGCACACTGACCCCCCACACACACACTGACCCCCCTCACACGCACACTGACCCTCCCCACACACACACTGACCCCCCACACACACACTGAACCCCCCCACAAACACACACACATACTCACCCCCCACACAAACACTGATCCCCCAGACACACACACACTGACCCCCCCCACGCACACTCACACTGATCCCCCCTCCACACACACTGACCCTCCCCACACACACACAGACCCCCCCATGCACACACATACAATAATCCCCCCATGCACACAAAACTGACCCCCACACTCGCACTGAACCCCCCTCCACAAACACACACACATACTCACCCCCCCACACACACACTGACCCCCCCCCACGCACACACACTGACCCCCTCCACACACACTGACCCCCCCCACGCACACACACTGACCCCCTCCACACACACTGACCCCCCCCCACGCACACACACTGACCCCCTCCACACACACTGACCCCACCCCACAAACACACACTAACCCTCCCCACACACAGACAATGACCGCGCCCACACACACTGACCCCCCCCACACACACTAACCCCCCCACACATACACACTGACCCCCTCCACACACACTGACCCCACCCCACAAACACACACTAACCCTCTCCACACACACTGACCCCACCCCACAAACACACACTAACCCTCCCCACACACAGACAATGACCGCGCCCACACACACTGACCCCCCCACTCACACACACACTGACCCACCCCCACACACACTGACCCCCCCGTCACACACACACACACTAACCCATCCCACGCACACACACTGACTGCGCCCACACACACTAACCCCTCCACACTCACACACCCACACACACACTGACCCCCCCCCACACACACACTGAACCCCCAACACACACACACACACACTGACACCCCAACTGAAACACTGACCCCCTCCACACACACACAGACCCCCCATGCATACACATTAACCCCCCCACACACACACTGAACCCCCCACAAACACACATACTCAACCCCCCACACAAACACTGACCCCCAGACACACACACTGACCCCCACCACGCTCAAAAACACTATCCCCTACGCACACACACTGACTCCACCCACGCACACACACTATCCCCCCCATGTACAGACACTGACCCCCCACATACACACAGTGACCCCCCCCACACACACTGACTCCCCCACACACACTGACTCCCCACACACACACACTGACACCCCCACACACACTGACCCCCCTCACACACACACACTAACCCCCCCATGTACACACACTGACACCCCCACACACACTGACCCCCCTCACACACACACACACTAACCCCCCCACATACACACAGTGACCCCCCCCACACACACTGACCGCCCCCACACACACTGACCCCCCACACACACTGACTCCCCACACACACACACACTAACCCCCCCATGTACACACACTGACTCCCCCACACACACTGACCCCCCCCGCGCACACACACTGACCCCCCCCCCACACACTGAGCCCCCCGCCACACACACACACATACACACACACACACACTGACCACCCCCACGCACACAATGACTCCCCAGACATATACACACACACTGACCCCCCACACACACACTGACACCCCCACTGAAACACTGACCCCCCACACACACACACACACTGACCCCCCACACACACACTGACACCCCCACTGAAACACTGACCCCCCACACACACACACTGACCCCCCCACACGCACACATACTAACCTCCTCATGCACATACACTGACCCGCCCACACACACTGACCCCCCCACACACACACTGACACCCCCCACACACACACTGACCCCCCACACACACACTGACCCCCCCACACACACACTGACCACCCCCACGCACACACACTAACCCACCCCACGCATACACACTGACCGCCCCCCCCACACACACACACAACCCCCCCCACACACACTGACACCCCCACACAACTGACCCCCCTCACACACACACACTAACCCCCCCACATACACACAGTGACCCCCCCCACACACACTGACTCCCCACACACACACACTGACACCCCCACACACACTGACCCCCCTTACACACACACACTAACCCCCCCATGTAAACACACTGACTCCCCCACACACACTGACCCCCCCCGCTCACACACACTAACCCCCCCCACACACTGAGCCCCCCGCCACACACACACACACACACACACACTGACCACCCCCACGCACACAATGACTCCCCAGACATATACACACACACTGACCCCCCACACACACACTGACCCCCCCCACACACTGAGCCCCCCGCCACACACACACACATACACACACACACACACACACTGACCCCCCACACACACACTGACACCCCCACTGAAACACTGACCTCCCCCCACACACACACACACTGACCCCCCCACACACACACTGACACCCCCACTGAAACACTGACCCCCCCCACACACACACACACACTGACCGCCCCCACACACACACACACACTGACCCCACCACACACACACTGACCCCCCACACATACACTGACCCGCCCACACACACTGACCCCCCCACACACACACTGACCCCCCCACACACACACTGACCACCCCCCACGCACACACACTAACCCACCCCACGCATACACACTGACCGCCCCCCCCACACACACACACACAACACCCCCCCCACACCACACTGACCCCCCTCACATACACACATGCTGACCCCCCCACGCACACACTAACCCCACCCACACGCACACACACTGACCCCCCCACACACACACCGACCCCCCTAACACACACACTGATCCCCCCCACACACACTGAATCCCCCACACACACTGACCCCACACACACACTCTCACCCCCCACACACACTGAACCCCCCCACAAACACACACACACACTGACCCCCCCACATACACACACACACTGACCCCCCCACACACTGACCCCCTCACACAGACACTGACCCCCCACAAACACACTGACCCCCCCCCACACACACACTGACACCCCCACTGAAACACTGACCCCCTCACACACACACACTGAACCCCCACACACACCCCCACACACACACTGACCCCCCCACACACACTGACATCCCCACTGAAACACTGACCCCCCCACACACACACTAACCTCCTCATGCACACACACTGACCCCCCCACACACACTGACCCCCCCACACACACTGACACCCCCACACACACACTGACCCCCCCACACACACTGACTACCCCCAAGCGCACACAAACCCCCCCACACACACACTGACCCCCCTCACACACACACACTGAACCCCCCACGCGCACACTAACCCCACCCACACGCACACTCACTGCCCCCCCCACACACACACTGACCCCCCTCACACACACACACTGAACCCCCACGCGCACACTAACCCCACCCACACGCACACTCACTGCCCCCCCCCACACACACACTGACCCCCCACACACACACACTGAACCCCCCACACACACTGACCCCACACACACACACTGACCCCCACACACACTGAACCCCCCCACAAACACACACACACTCTGACCCCCCCACATACACACTGTCCCCCCACACACACACTGACCCCCACCACGCACAAAAACACTATCCCCTACGCACACACACTGACTCCACCCACGCACACACACTATCCCCCCCATGCACAGACACTGACCCCCCCACATACACACAGTGACCCCCCCCCACACACACTAACTCACCCCACGCACACACACTGGCCGCCCCCACACACACTGACTCCCCCCACACACACACTGACCCCCCTCACACACACACACTAACCCCCCCATGTACACACACTGACCCCCGCGCCACACACACACACACACTGACCACCCCCACGCACAAAATGACTCCCCAGACATACACACACACACTGACACCCCCCCACACACACACTGACACCCCCACTGAAACACTGACCCCCCCACACACACACACTGACCCCCCCCACACGCACACATACTAACCTCCTCATGCACACACACTGACCCCCCCACACACACTGACACCCCCACACACACACTGACCCCCTTACACACACGCACTGACCACCCCCACGCACACACACTAACCCACCCCACGCATACACACTGACCGCCCCCCCACACACACACACAAACTCCCCCACACACACACTGACCCCCCTCACACACACACACTGACCCCCCCACGCACACACTAACCCCACCCACACGCACACACACTGACCCCCCCACACACACACCGACCTCCCTCACACACACACTGACCCCCCCCACAAACACACACACACACTGACCCCCCCACGCACACACACACACCGAGCCCCACACACACACACTGACCCCCCCACACAGACTCTGACTCCCCACAAACACACTGACCCCCCCACACACACACACTGACACCCCCACTGAAACACTGACCCCCCCACAAACACACACTGACCCCCCCACACACACCCCCACACACACACTGACCCCCCCACACACACTGACACCCTCACTGAAACACTGACCCCCCCACACACACATACTAACCTCCTCATGCACACACACTGACCCCCCCACACACACTGACCCCCCCACACATACCCCCACACACACACTGACCCCCCCACACACACTGACACCCTCACTGAAACACTGACCCCCCCACACACACATACTAACCTCCTCATGCACACACACTGACCCCCCCACACACTGACCCCCCTCACACACACACACTGAACCCCCCACGGCACACTAACCCCACCCACACGCACACACACTGACCCCCACACACACTTAACCCCCCCACACACACTGACCCCCCCCACAGACACACTGACCCCCACACACACACAAACACTGACCCCCACACACACACGGATACCCCCCATACACGGAACCCCCCCCCACACACCGACCCCACCCCCACACACACACACTGACACCCCCCCCAAGCACACACTGACCACCCCACATACACACACACTGACACCCCACACACACCCCCCCCACACACACTGACCCTCCCACACACACTGACCCCACCACACACACACTGACCCTCCCCACACACACACACTGACCCCCCCACGCACACACACACTAACCCCCGCCACGCACACACACTGACCCCCCCACACACACACACTGACCCCCCACACACCCAGCCCCCCCCACACACTGACCCCCCCACACACACACTGACCCCACACCCACACGAAAACCCTTACACACACACACACTGACCCCCCCACACACACTGACCCGCCCACACATACAACCCCCCCCACACACACTGATCCCCCCCCACACACATTGACCCCCACACACACAGGCTGAACCCCCAAAAAGACACTGACCCCCCACAAATACACTGACCCTCCCACACACACACTGACTCCCCCACACAGACACTGACCCCCCACAAACACACTGACTCCCCCACACACACACCGACCCCCCCACACACACTAAACCCCCCCACACACACTCTGACCCCCCCACACGCACTGATCCCCCCCCACACACACTACCCTCCCAAGCACACACTGACCCCCCACAAACACACTGACCCCCCCCCACACACACACTGACCCCTCCACACACTGAACCCCCCCACATACACACTGACCCCCACACACACACTGAACCCCCACACACACACTAAACCCCCCCACACACACTCTGACACCCCCACACGCACTGATCCCCCCCCACACACACTACCCTCCCAAGCACACACTGACCCCCACACACACACTGAACCCCCCCACACACTGACCCTCCCACACACACACACTGACCCCCACACACACACAAACACTGACCCCCACACACACACGGATACCCCCCATACACGGAACCCCCCCCCCCACACACCGACCCCACCCCCACACACACACACTGACACCCCCCCCAAGCACACACTGACCACCCCACATACACACACACTGACCCTCCCACACACACTGACCCCACCACACACACACTGACCCTCCCCACACACACACACTGACCCCCCCACGCACACACACACTAACCCCCGCCACGCACACACACTGACCCCCCCCACACACACACACTGACCCCCCACACACCCAGCCCCCCCCCACACACTGACCCCCCACACACACACTGACCCCACACCCACACGAAAACCCTTACACACACACACACTGACCCCCCACACACCCAGACCCCCCCACACACTGACCCCCCCACACACACACTGACCCCACACCCACACGAAAACCCTTACACACACACACACTGACCCCACCACACACACACTGACCCTCCCCTCGCACACACACTGACCCCCCCACACACACACACTGACCCCCCACACACCCAGCCCCCCCCCACACACTGACCCCCCCACACACACACTGACCCCACACCCACACGAAAACCCTTACACACACACACACTGACCCCCCCACACACACTGACCCGCCCACACATACAACCCCCCCCACACACACTGATCCCCCCCCACACACATTGACCCCCACACACACAGGCTGAACCCCCAAAAAGACACTGACCCCCCACAAATACACTGACCCTCCCACGCACACACTGACTCCCCCACACAGACACTGACCCCCCACAAACACACTGACTCCCCCACACACACACCGACCCCCCCACACACACTAAACCCCCCCACACACACTCTGACCTCCCCACACGCACTGATCCCCCCCACACACACTACCCTCCCAAGCACACACTGACCCCCCACAAACACACTGACCCCCCCCCACACACACACTGACCCCTCCACACACTGAACCCCCCCACATACACACTGACCCCCACACACACACTGAACCCCCCCACACACTGACCCTCCCACACACACACACTGACCCCCACACACACACACAAACGCTGACCCCTCCACACACACACACTGACCCCCCCCCACACACACAAACACTGACCCCCACACACACACGGATACCCCCCATACACACATTCTGACCCCCACACACAAACACTGACCCCTCCCAAGCACACACACTGACCCCCCCACACACACACTGACCCCCCCACACACAGACACACTGACCCCCCCACGCAGACACACTAACCCCCGCCACGCACACACACTGCCCCCCACACACACACACTGACCCCCCCCACACACACACTGACCGCCCCCACGCACACACACTGACCCCCCCACACACACACTGACCCCCCCACACACACACTGACCCCCCCCACACACACTCTGACCCCCCCACACACACACTGACCCCCCCACAGACACTCTGACCCCATCCACACACACACTGACCCCTCCCAAGCACACACACTGACCCCCCCCACACACACTCTGACCCCCCCACACACACTCTGACCGCCCCCACGCACACACACTGACCCCCCCCCACACACACTGACCCCCCACACACACAGACCCCCCCATGCACACACACACTAACCCCCCACCACACACACACACTGACCCCCCCGCACACACTGACCCCACACACACACTGACACCCCCATGCACACACACACTGCCCCGCCCACACACACACTGAACTCCATGCAGAAACACACACTGACCCCCCCACGCACACGCACACGCACACACACACACTGAACCCCCACACACACATTCACACTGACCCCGCCCATGCACACACACTAAACCCCCCCATACGCACACACACACTGACCCCACCACAGACGCACACTGATCCCCCCACACACACACACGCTGACCCCCCTACACACACACTGAACCCCCCCCACACACTGACCCCCCCCACACACACTCTGACCCCCCCACAAACACTGACCCCCCCCACACACTGACCCCCCACACACACACTGATCCCCCCACACACACACTGACCCCCCCACACACTGACCCCCCCCACACCCACTGACCCCCCCCACACACACACTGACCCCCCCACACACACACACTGACCCCCCCACACACACTCTGACCCCCCCACAAACACTGACCCCCCCACACACTGACCCCCCACACACACACTGATCCCCCCACACACACACTGACCCCCCCCACACACACTCTGACCCCCCCACAAACACTGACCCCCCCACACACTGACCCCCCCCCACACCCACTGACCCCCCCACACACACACACTGACCCCCCCACACACCCACTGACCCCCCCCACACACACACTGACCCCCCCCCCACACACACACTGACCCCCCCCCCACACACACACTGACCCCCCCACACACACACTGACCCCCCCCACACACACTCTGACCCCCCCCACACACACACTGACCCCCCCACAGACACTCTGACCCCATCCACACACACACTGACCCCTCCCAAGCACACACACTGACCCCCCCCACACACACTCTGACCCCCCCACACACACTCTGACCGCCCCCACGCACACACACTGACCCCCCCCCCACACACACTGACCCCCCACACACACAGACCCCCCCATGCACACACACACTAACCCCCCACCACACACACACACTGACCCCCCCGCACACACTGACCCCACACACACACTGACACCCCCATGCACACACACACTGCCCCGCCCACACACACACTGAACTCCATGCAGAAACACACACTGACCCCCCCCACGCACACGCACACGCACACACACACACTGAACCCCCACACACACATTCACACTGACCCCGCCCATGCACACACACTAAACCCCCCCACACGCACACACACACTGACCCCACCACAGACGCACACTGATCCCCCCACACACACACACGCTGACCCCCCTACACACACACTGAACCCCCCCCACACACTGACCCCCCCCACACACACTCTGACCCCCCCACAAACACTGACCCCCCCCACACACTGACCCCCCACACACACACTGATCCCCCCACACACACACTGACCCCCCCACACACTGACCCCCCCACACCCACTGACCCCCCACACACACACACTGACCCCCCCACACACACACACTGACCCCCCCACACACACTCTGACCCCCCCACAAACACTGACCCCCCCACACACTGACCCCCCACACACACACTGATCCCCCCACACACACACTGACCCCCCCCACACACACTCTGACCCCCCCACAAACACTGACCCCCCCACACACTGACCCCCCCCACACCCACTGACCCCCCCACACACACACACTGACCCCCCCACACACCCACTGACCCCCCCCACACACACACTGACCCCCCCCCACACACACACTGACCCCCCCCACACACACACTGATCCCCCCCACACACACACACTGACCCCCGTACCCACACACTGACCCCCCCACACCCACTGACCCCCCCCACACACACACTGACCCCCCCTACACACACACACAGACCCCCCACACACACAGACACACTGACCCCCCCACGAACACACACACTAACCCCCGCCACGCACACACTGCCCCCCCCCACACACACACACACACTGACCCCCCATACACACACACACACTGACCCCCCCACACACACACTGACCCCCCCCACACACACGCTAATCCCCCGCCCACACACACACTGAACCCCCACACACACACAGACCCCCACCACACACACACACTGAACACCCCCACAAATACACTGACCCACCCACACACAGACCCCATCCCCTCACACACACACCGACCCCCCCGCACACACTGACCCCCCCCCACACACACACTGACTCCCCCACACACACACTGACTCCCACACACACACACCGACCCCCCCGCACACACTAACCCCCCCACACACACACTGACTCCCCCACACAGACACTGACCTCCCCCCACACACACACTGACCTCCCCACACACACAGACTCCCCATCCACACACACCGACCCCCCCGCACACACTAACCCCCCCCACACACACACTGACTCCCCCACACAGACACTGACCCCCCCCACACACACTGACCCCCCCCCCACACACACACTGACTCCCCCACACAGACACTGACCCCCCCCACACACACACTGACCTCCCCACACACACACAGACTCCCCATCCACACACACCGACCCCCCCGCACACACTAACCCCCCCCACACACACACTGACTCCCCCACACAGACACTGACCCCCCCCACACACACTGACCCCCCCCCACACACACTGACCCCCCCGCACACACAGACACACTGACCCCCCCCACGCACACACACTAACCCCACCCACACGCACACACACTGCCCCCCCACATACACACACTGACCCCCCCAACACACACACACACTGACCCCCCACACACACACACAGACCCCCCCACATACACACTAACCCCCCGCCACACACACACACTGACCCCCCCCACACACACACTAACCCCCTGCCACACACACACACTGACCCCCCCCGCACACATTGACCCCACACACACACTGACACCCCCATGCACACACACACTGCCCCGCCCACACACACACTGAACTCCATGCAGAAACACACACTGACCCCCCCACGCACACGCACACGCACACACACACACTGAACCCCCACACACACATTCACACTGACCCCGCCCATGCACACACACTAAACCCCCCCACACGCACACACACACTGACCCCCCCACACACACACACTGACCCCCCCACACACACACACTGACCCCCCCACACACACACTGATCCCCCCCACACACACACTGACCCCCCTACACACACACTGACCCCCCCACACCCACTGACCCCCCCCACACACACACTGACCCCCCCTACACACACACACAGACCCCCCACACACACAGACACACTGACCCCCCCACGAACACACACACTAACCCCCGCCACGCACACACTGCCCCCCCCCCCACACACACACACACACTGACCCCCCATACACACACACACACTGACCCCCCCACACACACACTGACCCCCCCCACACACACACTGACCCCCCCACACACACACACTGACCCCCCCACACACACGCTAATCCCCCACCCACACACACACTGAACCCCCACACACACACAGACCCCCACCACACACACACACTGAACACCCCCACAAATACACTGACCCTCCCACACACAGACGCCATCCCCTCACACACACACCGACCCCCCCGCACACACTAACCCCCCCCACACACACTGACTCCCCCACACACACACTGACCCCCCCCACACACACACTGACCCCCCCACACACACACCGACCCCCCGCACACACTAACCCCCCCCACACACACACACTGACTCCCCCACACAGACACTGACCCCCCCCACACACACACTGACCTCCCCACACACACAGACTCCCCATCCACACACACCGACCCCCCCGCACACACTAACCCCCCCCACACACACACTGACTCCCCCACACACACACTGACCCCCCCCCACACACACTGACCCCCCCCTACACACACACTGACCCCCCCACACACCCACCCACCCCCCCGCACACACTAACCCCCCCCACACACACACTGACTCCCCCACACAGACACTGACCCCCCCCCCACACACACACTGACCTCCCCACACACACAGACTCCCCATCCACACACACCGACCCCCCCGCACACACTAACCACCCCACACACACACTGACTCCCCCACACAGACACTGACCCCCCCCACACACACTGACCCCCCCCACACACACTACCCTCCCAAGCACACACTGACCCCCACACACACACACACTGACCCCCCCCATACACTGAACCCCCCCACATACACACTGACCCCCACACACACACTGACCCCCCCCCACACACACTGAACCCCCACACACACTACCCTCCCAAGCACACACTGACCCCCACACACACACACACTGACCCCCCCCCATACACTGAACCCCCCCACATACACACTGACCCCCACACACACACTGCCCCCCCCACACACACACACACACACTGACCCCCCATACACACACACACACTGACCCCCCCACACACACACTGACCCCCCCACACACACACACTGACCCCCCCCACACACACGCTAATCCCCCACCCACACACACACTGAACCCCCACACACACACAGACCCCCACCACACACACACACTGAACACCCCCACAAATACACTGACCCTCCCACACACAGACGCCATCCCCTCACACACACACCGACCCCCCCGCACACACTAACCCCCCCCACACACACTGACTCCCCCACACACACACTGACCCCCCCCACACACACACTGACCCCCCCACACACACACCGACCCCCCCGCACACACTAACCCCCCCACACACACACACTGACTCCCCCACACAGACACTGACCCCCCCCCACACACACACTGACCTCCCCACACACACAGACTCCCCATCCACACACACCGACCCCCCCGCACACACTAACCCCCCCCACACACACACTGACTCCCCCACACACACACTGACCCCCCCCACACACACTGACCCCCCCCACACACACACTGACCCCCCCACACACACACCGACCCCCCCGCACACACTAACCCCCCCCACACACACACTGACTCCCCCACACAGACACTGACCCCCCCCCCACACACACACTGACCTCCCCACACACACATTCACACTGACCCCGCCCATGCACACACACTAAACCCCCCCACACGCACACACACACTGACCCCACCACAGACGCACACTGACCCCACCACAGACGCACACTGATCCCCCCACACACACACACGCTGACCCCCCTACACACACACACTGAACCCCCCCACACACTGACCCCCCCCCACACACTGACCCCCCCCCCACACACTGACCCCACCACAGACGCACACTGATCCCCCCACACACAGACACACTGACCCCCCTACACACACACACTGAACCCCCCCACACACTGACCCCCCCCACACACTGACCCCCCCCCACACACTGACCCCACCACAGACGCACACTGATCCCCCCACACACAGACACACTGACCCCCCTACACACACACACTGAACCCCCCCCACACACTGACCCCCCCCACACACTGACCCCACCACAGACGCACACTGATCCGCCCACACACACACACGCTGACCCCCCTACACACACACTGAACTCCCCCCACACACTGACCCCCCCACACACACACTGACCCCCACACACACACTGACCCCCCCCACACACACACTGACCCCCCCCACACACTCTGACCCCCCCCAACACACTGACCCCCCCACACACACTGACCCCCCGCACACACAGACACACTGACCCCCCCCACGCACACACACACTAACCCCACCCACACGCACACACACTGCCCCCCCACATACACACACTGACCCCCCCACACACACACTGATCCCCCCAACACACACACACTGACCCCCCTACACACACACTGACCCCCCCACACCCACTGACCCCCCCCACACACACACTGACCCCCCCCTACACACACACACAGACCCCCCACACACACAGACACACTGACCCCCCCACGAACACACACACTAACCCCCGCCACGCACACACTGCCCCCCCCACACACACACACACACTGACCCCCCATACACACACACACACTGACCCCCCCACACACACACTGACCCCCCCACACACACACTGATCCCCCCACACACACACTAATCCCCCGCCCACACACACACTGAACCCCCACACACACACAGACCCCCACCACACACACACACTGAACACCCCCACAAATACACTGACCCTCCCACACACAGACGCCATCCCCTCACACACACACCGACCCCCCCGCACACACTAACCCCCCCCACACACACACTGACTCCCCCACACACACACTGACCCCCCCCCACACACACACCGACCCCCCCGCACACACTAACCCCCCCCACACACACACTGACTCCCCCACACAGACACTGACCCCCCCCACACACACACTGACCCCCCCACACACACAGACTCCCCATCCACACGCACCGACCCCCCCCGCACACACTAACCCCCCCCCACACACACACTGACTCCCCCACACAGACACTGACCCCCCCCCACACACACACTGACCCCCCCACACACACAGACTCCCCATCCACACACACTGACCCCCCCACACGCACTGATCCCCCCCACACACACTACCCTCCCAAGCACACACTGACCCCCACACACACACACACTGACCCCCCCCATACACTGAACCCCCCCACATACACACTGACCCCCACACACACAGTGACCCCCCCCACACACACTGAACCCCCACACACACTGAACCCCCCCACACACACACTGACCCCTCCACACACACACACTGACCCCCTCCCACACACAAACACTGACCCCCCACACACACACGGATACCCCCCCATACACACATTCTGACCCCCACACACACACACTGACCCCTCCCAAGCACACACACTGACCCCCCACACACAGACACACTGACCCCCCCCACACACACACACTGACCGCCCCCAGGCACACTCTGACCCCCCCCACACACACTGACCCCTCCCAAGCACACACACTGACCCCCCCACACACACACTGACCCCCCCCACACACACAGACACACTGACCGCCCCCACGCACACACACTGACCCCCCCACACACACACTGACCCCCCCACACACACACAGACCCCCCCACCACACACACACACTAAACCCCCCCACACGCACACACACACTGACCCCCCCACACACACACACTAAACCCCCCCACACGCACACACACACTGACCCCACCACAGACGCACACTGATCCCCCCACACACACACACACGCTGACCCCCCTACACACACACTGAACCCCCCACACACACTGACCCCCCCCACACACTGACCCCCCCCACACACTGACCCCACCACAGACGCACACTGATCCCCCCACACACAGACACACTGACCCCCCTACACACACACACTGAACCCCCCCCACACACTGACCCCCCCCACACACTGACCCCACCACAGACGCACACTGATCCCCCCACACACACACACGCTGACCCCCCTACACACACACACTGAACCCCCCCCACACACTGACCCCCCCACACACACACTGACCCCCACACACACACTGACCCCCCCCACACACTCTGACCCCCCCCCCACACACTGACCCCCCCCACACACACTGACTCCCCCCCCACACACACTGACCCCCCGCACACACAGACACACTGACCCCCCCCACGCACACACACACTAATCCCACCCACACGCACACACACTGCCCCCCCACATACACACACTGACCCCCCCCACACACACACACACTGACCCCCCACACACACACACAGACCCCCCCCATGCACACACACACTAACCCCCCGCCACACACACACACTGACCCCCCCACACACACACTAACCCCCTGCCACACACACACACTGACCCCCCCCCGCACACACTGACCCCACACACACACTGACACCCCCATGCACACACACACTGCCCCGCCCACACACACACTGAACTCCATGCAGAAACACACACTGACCCCCCCCACGCACACGCACACGCACACACACACACTGAACTCCCACACACACATTCACACTGACCCCCGCCCATGCACACACACTAAACCCCCCCACACGCACACACACACTGACCCCACCACAGACGCACACTGATCCCCCCACACACACACACACGCTGACCCCCCTACACACACACACTGAACCCCCCCCCACACACTGACCCCCCCCACACACACTCTGACCCCCCCACAAACACTGACCCCCCCCACACTGACCCCACACACACACACTGACCCCACACACACACACTGACCCCACACACACACACTGACCCCCCCGCACACACTGACTCCACACACACACACACTGACACCCCCATGCACACACACACTGCTCCGCCCACACACACATTGAACCCCATGCAGAAACACACACTGACCCCCCCCCACGCACACACACCCACACACACATTCACACTGACCCCGCCAATGCACACACACTAAACCCCCCCCCCCCACACACACACACTGACCCCACCACAGACGCACACTGATGCCCCCCCACACACACACGCTGACCCCGTACGCACACACACACTGAACCCCCACACACACACTGACCCCCCCCCCACACACTGACCCCCCCCCACACACACTGACCCCCCCCATGCACACACACTAACCCCCCGCCACACACACACTGACCCCCCCCCGCACACACTGCCCCGCCCACACACACACTGAACCCCCCCCCACACACTGACCCCCCCCACACACACTGACCCCCCCCATGCACACACACTAACCCCCCGCCACACACACACTGACCCCCCCCGCACACACTGCCCCCCCCACACACACACTGAACCCCATGCAGACACACACTGACTCCCCCACGCACACACACACCCACACTGATCCCCCCCCCCACACACACACACACCTTGACCCCCCTCCACACACACACTGAACCCCCACACACACAGACCCCCATCACACACACACACTGAACCCCTCCACACATACACTGACCCCACCACACACACAGACCACCTCCATACACACACACACACACTGAACCCCCCCCCCACACACACCCTTATACACATGCACACACTGACCTCCCCCCACACACAAACCCTTTACACACACACACTGACCTCCCACACACACTGACCCTTCCACACCCACACACACTGACGCCCCCCCACGCACACACACACTAATTCCCCCACGCACACACACTGACCCCTCCACACACTGACCCCCCCCACTGAAACACTGACTCCCCCACACACACACTGACCCTCCCCCACACACACACTGAACCCCCCCACACACACACTGACCCTCCCAACACACACAGACCCCCCATGCTCACACACACACAATAACCCCTCCATGCACACACACTGACCCCCCACACACACACTGAACCCCCCCCCCACAAACGCACACACACTGACCCCCCCCCACACACACACACACACACACACTGATCCTCCAGACACACACACTGACCCCCCCACGCGCACACACACACACTGACCCCCCCACGCACACACGCACACTGACCCCCCCACACACACACTGACCCCCCCCCACACAGACACTGACCCCCCACACACACACAAACCCCCCCACACACACACTGACCCCCCCCACGCACACACGCACACTGACCCCCCACACACACACTGACCCCCCCCACACAGACACTGACCCCCCACACACACACAAACCCCCCCACACACACACTGACCCCCCCACGCGCACACACACACACTGACCCCCCACGCACACACACACACCGACCCCCCCACACACACACTGACCCCCCCACACACACACTGACCCCCCACACAGACACTGACCCCCCCACAAACACACTGACCCCCCCACAAACACACTGACCCCCACAAACACACTGACCCCCACACACACACTGACCCCCCTACACACACAAACCCCCCCACACACACACCGACCCCCCCACACACGCCGACCCCCCCACACACACTGACCCCCCACACAGACACTGACCCCACAGACACTGACCCCCCCACACACCGATCCCCCCCAACACACAGATCCCCCCACACACACTGACCCCCCCCACACACACTGACCCCCCACAAACACACTGACCCCCCACAAACACACTGACCTCCCCCCCACACACACCGACCCCCACACACACACACTGACCCCCCCACACAGACTCTGACCCCCCACAACACACTGACCCGCCCACACACACAAACCCCCCACACACCGATCCCCCCCAACACACAGATCCCCCCACACACACTGACCCCCCCCACACACACACTGATCCCCCACACAGACACTGACCCCCACAAACACACTGACCCCCCCACACACACCAACCCCCCCCACACACACACTGATCCCCCACACAGACACTGACCCCCACAAACACACCAACCCCCCCCACACACACACAGACCACCCACACACCCAGCCCCCACACATACACACTGACCCCTCCACACACACACACTGCTCCCCACACACACGCATACCCTTACACACACACACACTGACCCCCCACACACACTGACTCCCCCACACACAGACCCCCCCCCACACACACTGCCCCCTACACACACGCATACCCTTACACACACACACACGGACCCCCCCACACACACTGACCCACACACACACACTGACCCCCACACACACACGGACCCCCCCCACACATGGACCCCCCCCCACACGGACCCCCCCCCCCCCACATACATGTACTGACCCCCCCCCCCCCGTATGGAGATCCAGGATGTGTGTGCTGTGTGTTGTCTGGGTGGTGGTGAATGTTTTCGTCTCCGCTGTGTTGAATGTTTGGGAATCTGTGTCTCCCAGAATATTGTGGGTGCTGTCTCACTGGATCAATCTGTAGGTTCCAGCAATCAGTAGGTTCTTAGGGACTGAGATAATTGAGGGACGTGGTTATCTGATGGGAAAGGAGCGTCGTGGTCAAAGATCGGCCCAATTCTTGTTGAGTGATACAGCAAGGTCACGGCTCTGAATGGGTAAGTGGTGTCCTTGGTTCTTGTGTTCTCTTGTCCTGAACACTGGATTGTTTTGGGCACAGTCGGGACAGTGAGGGGGAGAGACCACTGCTGCTTGTGTCCCAGTGACTGACTCACTGTGACTCCATGATGAAAGTACCACAAACAGCTGTTGGCTGTACAATGTCACCCTGTCAGCCTGGGAGCACCTCGCACACTTTGGGAGAAACAGCTAGTCAATTCCAAATCTATTCCCACTTGGAAAGAGCAGCCACAACAGTCGGCCTCAGCCCTTGTATCTGAGATCGGGTTACACATCGAGAGGGAACAAAGCCGCACTTTGCTGGGGCTGCAGTTAGCACAGCTCGTTAACTCTGGCCGTCCATCAGGTAATGCTGTTGCTGTCAGTCTGCAGGGTAACGACCTGAGATGAGATTTCCCAGGGACACAGGAGAAAGATCAACGCTGTCCATGGGTCATGTGTTTGTTCACACAAAGTCAGCTGTAAACGTCACTCAACCCTTCACTCTGTCCTCTCCCACCCCCACCTGCACTCTCCCTGCTCCCTCCCCTTCTATTCTCACTTGGCTTTTCCTCTGTACACTGTCCTCATCCCCTGCCCGCCCCCCCCCCCACCAAAGCCCAACGTCTCCACCTTCATCCCGAATCCCGAATCACTCATTGCCTCACCAGAGCCGTATCTCCAGGTGCCCATATCCCCAAACTGCTCAAATCCTCCCCAAAAATCTGCACCTTGTCCCCTTCATCAGGAAACCCCCTTAATTCCCTCCCCCAGCTCTACCACCAAGTGGATCAAATCTTCGGCCCCCTGTCTTAGTTATCTCCTTCCACTGCCCAGTTGTGATGCACCTTGGGGAGTGTTCCTGCATTAAGTGCACTGTACAAATGCAAGTAGTTGTTGTACCAACTGAGAGCTACACGCTGGGTGTTGAGATCTGTCATACTCTTTATGTACGTGGCTGGAATCTCACACAAGCTGATGCGTCTTTCACCATCCGTCACTAGCCCACCCTCCTGTTCTCCAGCTGTCAGCTGTGCTGGTGGAAAGTGAGACAATGTCAGTTCGGTTTGGGCTCTCACTGCTTAATGTACAAACTCGAACCTTCTCCACTCCCCAGTGTCAATGTTCCACAAAGATGTGGACAGAGTCTCCAGTAACCTCTGGGCTGTCAGCTTCATGGGACCATGCTCTGGGTCTGCAGTGGTGAATACCAAAACCTGCTGGTAATGACACTGTGGGTCCAGAAATGAACGCTCCCTGTGTTCAGGGCTATGTACCAGTTGCCTTTCTCCTGTGGGAAGTGATTGGTGAGATTGAGCCTGTTTGTGCATTCAGCTTCTGTTTTCACCAGATGTCGGCAATCTGCCGTTCCATCTCCTGCTGCTACCTCCCGGCTGCTAGCTCAGACTGTGGGAGAGCTGAGGGAAGGTGCCTTCTGCCTGAGAGATGGAGAAAAGTTCCGTGTGTGTGTGAGCAGATCAGGTGAAGGTGTTACTGCAGGCTCAGTGCAGCCCCTCTCATCATGTGAAACCTCCTGCACTCCGGGGGGGGGGGGGGGGGGGGGGGCTGAGAGTCAGTGCAGTGGAGACCAACCCCCACCCCCCCCACCCGAGGGAAATCCAACTGAAAAAGTTCATAACCTTCAGTACTTTCACAGTTAATGTATCGGCCTTTGTGTGTCCCTGTGTGTTTGTATTTATTTGAGTTTCTTTTCATGTCTTTTTTTGTATTTCTTTTCATGTCTTTTTTTGTATGAGTGAATTGTATGCCATTGTGCATCCCTGAGCCTGTTTGATGACCCTATGTGTGTGTGTGTGAGTGTGTGTGTGTGAGTGTGTGTGAGTGTGTGTGTGAGTGTGTGTGTGTGAGTGTGTGTGTGTGAGTGTGTGTGTGTGAGTGTGTGTGTGTGAGTGTGTGTGTGTGTGTGTGTCTGTCTCTGAATGTATGTGTATGAATGTGTGCATGTGTGTGAGTGTATGTGTATGAGTGTGTGTGTCAGTGTATGTGTACGAGTGTGTGTATGTGTGTGTGTGTATGTGTGTGCATGTGTATGAGTGTGTGTGTGTGCGTGTGTGTGTATGTGTATGAATGTGTGTGTATGTGTGTGAGTGTGTGAGTGTAATTGTGTGAGTGAATGTGTATGTGCATGAGTGTGTATGTATGTGTGTGTGTGAGTGTGAGTATTTGAGTGTGAGTGTGGGTGTGTGTGAGTGTGTGTGTAAGTGTGTGTGAGTGTGTGTGTAAGTGTGTGTGAGTGTGTGTGTGTGTGAGCGTGAGTGTGTGAGTGTTTGAGTGTGAGTGCGTGAGTGTAGGTGTGAATGTGGGTGGGGGTGAGTGTGTGAGTGGGAGTGTGAGTGTGTGTGTGAGTGTGAATTTGAGTGTGAGTGTAAGTGTGTGAGTGGGTGTGTGAGTGTGTATGTGAGTGTGTGTGAGAGTGTGAGTGTGAGTGTGGTGTGTGAGTGTGTGTTTGAGTGTGAGTATGGGTGTGTGTGAGTGTAAGTGTGTGTGAGTATGTGATTGTGAGTGTGAGTGTGTGTGAGAGTGGGAGTGTGAGTGTGTGTGTGTGAGTGTGTGAGTAGGAGTGTGAGTGTAAGTGTGTGTGTGAGTGTGTTTGAGTGTGAGTGGGAGTGTGTGTGTGTGTGTGTTTGAGTGTGAGTGTGTGTGTGTGAATGTGTGAGTGGGTGTGTGAGTGTGTGTGTGTGAGTGAGAGTGTGAGTGTGTGTGTTTGAGTGTGAGTGTGGGTGTGTGAGTGTGTATTTGAGTGTGAGTGTGGGTGTGTGTGAGTGTAAGTGTGTGTGAGTGTGTGATTGTGTGTGTGAGTGTGTGTGAGTATGTGTGTGATTGTGTGTGAGTGTGTGAGAGTGTGTGAGTGTGAGTGTGTGTTTGAGTGTGAGTGTGTGTGAGAGAGAGTGTGTCTGTGTTTGAATGTGAGTGCATGTGAGTGTGTGTGTGAGTGTGTGTGTATGTGTTTGAGTGTGTGAGTGGGAGTGGGAGTGTGAATGTGTGAGTGGGAGTGTGTGTGAGTGTGTGTTTGAGTGTGAGTGTGTGTGTGAGTGTGTGTGAGTATGTGTGTGTGTGTGTGTGAGTGTGAGTGTGTGTTTGAGTGTGAGTGTGTGTGAGAGAGAGTGTGTATGTGTTTGAATGTGAGTGCGTGTGAGTGTGTGTGTGAGTGTGAGTGTTTGAGTGTGAGTGTGTGAGTGAGTGTGTGAGTGAGTGTGTGTGTGAGTGTGTGTGAGTGTGAGGGTTTGAGTGTGAGTGAGAGTGTGGGTGTGTGAGTGTGAGTGGGTGTGTGAATGTGAGTGTTTGAGTGTGATTGTGGGTGTGTGAATGTGTGAGTGTGAGTGTGTGTGTGTGTTTCAGTGTGAGTGTCTGTGTGTTAGTCTGTGAGTGTGAGTATGGGTGTGGGTGTGAGTGTGAGTGTGTGAGTGTGTTTGAGTTGAGTGTGTGATTGTGAGTGTGAGTGTTTGAGTGTGAATGT